>NC_060276.1:94974033-95172642 GCF_021613505.1 Equus quagga
ACTGTGTACAGGGGGGGTTTGGGGAGAAAAAGCAAAAAAAAAAAAAAGACTCAATAGAGAGATTGTATTAGCTGTAGTATTTTTGCAGGGTGAGTTTTCAAAATTTCTTGTCACATTGCAGATAACTGTCTCTTGGTATTTGAAGGATTGTTGAATACTATCTTGTTATGGAACTTTGGATGAAGAGGTTAAGGACTACACATGAAATAGATATCCACTTTTTATAGGATTATTTACCATCCAAGATTTGATTTCACATAGAATTTAAAGAGTCTTCCAATAGACTCATATATGTTAATAAGTCTGTTCAGTTTTAGATATTTATTATCATCAAATTTACATTGTTAGCAAAGCTAGTCCTTAAAACTTAACAAAAACTTTTTCTTTAAGTTTCTCCATGATAGGGAACTTTAACACGACTGCTTGATTTTAAATTGAAAAATAATTCCAAATGTATGTGGAGGCCAGCCATGTAAGTTTCTTAAATTGATTAAATGAATATAAATTTCACTAGATCAACTTATTCCTGCATTCCGACTTTATTTTTTAAAGATACATTTATGTATCAAAAGAGACTGATTTTTTCCTTAAGCAGAATTTCATCCTTGCATGTCAAAGGCACTGACAGTGAAATCTTACCAGTCTTTTCAAAGTATCGGATCATCTCCCTTGAAAATTAGACAAGGACACCTTTCTTTACCCTTTTTTGCTCCTATATTTGTGTGAGATTTTGAGACACTAGTAGACTATGAATTTTTATTCTATTGTAGTCTTGCCTTTGGCACCAAAGACTCCCATTAAAAAACAAAACAAAAAACTACAAAAATGAGGCATCCATGGCTCCGAAAGAACCAGGAAAAAAATATCTAGGAGATCATTTTTGTCTCTACCAGCTTATTAACTGTTGTGAGATTTAAAATGATAGTTTAATGAGCCATGTTTCAAGATACTGTCATAAAAATTGATTCTTTCTTTTCAAAATATATGTTTACTGGCCAAAAAGATGCTAAAAAATAGAAGTTGGGACCCCTGCCGCATATTCTCTATGCATAAAAGACACACCCACAAAAGAACTCAATTTTCCTTCAAAGGGGGTTTTATTGCTGTCATGTTTTAAGGTCCCTAAACCAAACGT
Organism: Equus quagga; assembly: GCF_021613505.1. Classification (NCBI taxonomy): domain Eukaryota; kingdom Metazoa; phylum Chordata; class Mammalia; order Perissodactyla; family Equidae; genus Equus; species Equus quagga. The sequence goes on from NC_060276.1 coordinate 94,975,169, forward strand.
TCATCAAAATACTGCCCTAGTGTGTTGTGAATGCAACCTGGAGTCTATTCCTAGCACCGCTAGGTGACTTAAAGAAAGCTAGAAATGACCTCTCCCCTCTTTCCTATCTTCTCGCATGTGCCCAAGGCGTTAACTTCATTGAAACATCTTCAGTGATTTCCTAGCAGAGAGTAAGCGTTATCCTGGTACAAAGTCAGCCAGTCAGGCTGTGTGCCAGGCACTGTGCTAGGTGGTGAGAGTAAAGTGATGAATCAAACAAATGGTTTCTGTTAAATAAATTAATGAAATAATAAAAATGTACAAAGTTCTGTAAAGGAGGGAACATGCGTTCCACTTCTGCAGGGGATAGAAGAAAGGATCTCATCTAAAGAAGCTTGCGCACAGGGAGCTGGTTGGGGGCCCTAACCTGCCAATTTAGTTCCTCCATAGTTACTAAGGGGGTGTCTTAATCCTGATCATGAGTGACTGTCTGGCTGTCTTCTGTCTACTCTTTGATTATTATTAGCTTCCCTAAACCCATCACTAAAGCTTTTTACTTGCTTGGAGGAACGGCACCCACTCCTAGTCCTGGCATGAGTGGTGTTCTTCCTGTTTTTCCAAATAACCAAGTTTTTCCAAATTGTAAACTTCTTAGATTTTTTCCCAAAGAGTGGAGAAGGAACAATGTTCAAAGTAGCAAACTCATCACAACTTTATAGAAATACTAGGATTAGACATCATTATTGAGAAATACCAGTACCGATTAGATAGCATCAAATGCTAATGAAAGCTTTCTGCTATAGTGCATGGTAAGAAACGGTGTCATTAGTGGTGATGTTGTCTTTCTTTTTGTCTAAATACTGAAACAATGCTTTAATAGCAGGGCTCTTCGCTAAGCACTGTGTACAATGGTTTTATTTGGGGGAAAATTACATTGTGGTATTTAGATGATAAACTGCATTTCTATCAAATTTTCTAAGATAGTATTTTGTGAAGCAACTAAAATGCCCCTTTATCTGTTAAAGAAAACAGGATGTGTATTCTTCTAACATCAACACAAAACAAGACACGTAGTTGTTTGCCTTAAATATTTGTTTGCACATGAAAAATGTTAGTTTTGATATTAGTTGTTTGAAGACAGAGGTAGTCGCTTTCATTATTGAAATTAGAATCCGAATTCTTCTTGTGGCCGCCTTTGTTTGTGTCTACATCTTGGGGAATAGTGGAAAATGAACGCAACGCTGACGGATTTAGGTCAGAAAGCAAGTTAGCCAAGAAAACAAAGTTTAAACTCCCTCAGTAATGGTTTCGGTTTTCTACTTCATTGGCTGCATGCAGACTAACTTAAAAAAGTTTTGCCTCCGCAAATATTTCTGCTGTTAGGTCTATAGTTACCTTCCTTTTACCACGAAATAACAGCACCGTTGTGGTTTCTTCTTCATATATGAGGATATGTCCTTACTTTCCAGACTCAGAAGTATGTAGTGTTAATCTCAAAATAAATTCTTAAATTACATTTGATGAAGATAATTAAATGCCACAATTTCTGACAGAGTGAGCTAGTTGGGAAAAAGCCATGGTCTTCCGAGAAGAGAGGGATATCTTGGGGAATGTGGGTTTGAAATGTTATTCTGTAACTGAGCTTTTTTTTCCCCTGAAACAGATATAAACCATCCCAGTATTTCCAATTCCTGATGATAAAATGGAATTGACAATACTGTTTGCTTTCCGAGATCTCACTGGTATAGCTAAAATTGAAATATTTTGCTATAAATATGTCCTACGAGTGAATAAAGGTATTTAGAAGACCTGAATGTTGGCTAGAGATGAGTGAAATATTCTAGTTCATGTGGGTGAATTAGGAAGGAACTGTAGGTGTCAAGATGCAGGTAAGATCACTATTCTGCGTTGAATGGGGGATGATTTTGGTCGCAGTGTGGATATAATTTTGGTTAATATATTTTTCTTTTGGAGAATTCAAAGGTGAAAATATAAGTGCCTGTCTGGCAAATTTGAGTGTGATTTTAAAAGTTATTAAAAATCAATATTTTAACCTGTGATGAGAAGTATAGAAAAGCGAGAATCATGCATTAAAACATTAGAATACACTGAGGTAAATACTCCCCACCGAAACTATGGGAGTTGAATTTATAAGGTTAAAAATATCTTTCATTTCTTTTTAATTATATCTAATTTCTTAGAATTGTGTGCTCAGAGATTTGCATACAGTAGAAGTAATCTCAGCGTATAAACAATACCTACAAATTAGCCAGTGTTTGACAAGTTAAACGTTTTGAAATGAGGTAGGTGGAGGAAAGCTTTAGGCACTGGTGTGGTACATTGACCTTGGCTCAAAAGTGTGGAAAATGTATTGTCATTAAGATTCTGCCTTTCCTGAAAATCAAAAGTAAATTTTGACCGTGAATTCCCTAAGGGAATGTGAATTCTCCAATTTGGCAGTTATAATGTGGCCCATAGAATTTTCATAATGGAGTGGCAATTTCAGACCAGTCTCATGTATTAGACTGTAAAGTAAGTCAGCACAATTCTGCAGAATACTAAAGCATTTATAGTCGTTGGAAACTCTGGCACCAGCTAATAAAAATACCTTGAAAGAGGACTTGAATTTAGTTCATGAGTTGCATATTAATGTTGGCCTTGATGTTATGACATAAGGACTGCCCAGTTTTTATTCTCTAACTGCAGGGGGACTTATAATATTATATATATACATTCATTCCTGTTATTTTTTCCTTTCTTTTTTTCTGTTAGAGGCAGTACTAGTGGAGCGCACATACTCATCTTAAGCTTTGGCTTCCATAGGTGCAGTGCCCAATGCCTCCAGTGTGTCACTGTGTCCATTTTGCCAAAATACTCTTAAGTGGAACCTGACATATACTGTAGCAGCCTCATTTCAGGTTTGACTTCAGATCCAAAACATTCTCCCCGGCCCATTTGAGCCCTCGGAGGTTTCTGGGCCAAAGATGTACGTTGTTTCCTCAAAACTGACTATCACTTCTTCTCTCAGGTCTTAGAAACCAAACTCAGATTTCACATCAGCTGGGCTGACAGTGAACAATGCCCAGTTTTAATTGTGCGGAGCGCTGCAATTTGTAAGCCAGCACCATGCCGTTGATGTTCTGCAGAGCTGGCTTATCTTCACTGCTCCACTACAGTATCGTTACATCATTTATAGAAATGTGTAAAACGAATGCGGAGTAATAAATCTCGGCGAACTCAACACTTCATCTGACTAAATACTGTGAGGGCCATAAAATTGGGGAACTAAGATTGATATAGAAATTAACTGATTATGAGAACTTAAAATAGGTGATGTTTTTGAAGAAATGGGGCTGAAAATTGAGAATTTTATGACATTTTAATATGTTTTGCAAACACTGACTATGGGATAGCAAGTATTGGTGGCATGCAAACCTTCTAAAGGAAAAATCATTCGTATATAGACAAGTTTTCCGGTCATTTATTATAATATTACTGTAAAATTGTCTAAGTCCTATGGTATATAACAAAACATTTTATATGTATATAGTCTTGTTAAATCTACAGTTGGTAGTTAAGTAAATGTCTATCTGTGTAAACATGAAGCTCGGCCTCTTATTTGAATCGCCATTAGTAGGTGTCTATAAAAGTATTTTGCACTTTTTTTATTCCTGCATCCTAGTCTTGTTTAGTAATTCAGAGGGAAGTGGCATCAGGCCGGTTACATCCTTCCTAACTTTAGCTCACCTGTAAGGCAAGCCCCAAAAGTTGGACAGTGGATTCTAACTGTTTACTGAAACAGCCACGATGCCACATGCCCTATTCTCAGCTCCAAAATGCCTAGTGCTGAACCTTGAAAAGTGCCCTGGGCCTCCGAGACTATGGTAGCCATATCAAAGCACTTTTTCAGCCTCCTGATTGACGTTCAATTGGTCAGCGAGTCGAAGCTTTGGTCCTGGGCACCCTGCCTGAGTGAATCATTCCAAATGGATACAATGACAACAATCCCAAAACTTGGCACCGTCCGCCAGAGATAGAGCCTCAATGCTTCAGTCTAAGCCCCAGCTTCTGGCCAGGATAGTGGCAGCCATGGCCCAATTCTAGTCTCTCTTGGAAATACAATGGCTTTTCTGTTTGAGCAGGCATAGCTCTGGTTGTGGACCACAGGGAAGGGTAGCGATATCACAACAGTGGTCATACTGGTGACGTGCCTTTTTGGCTTTCTATCTAGAGTGACTTTCTCATTAGCCACAGTCAGTACTAAAAATAAATACAGGACCGTTAGAAGAAAATCAGAAGTGGTTATATTGATTTACTTTTTAGAACTATTCCCATGCTGTTAGAGATTCCTTTCCTAATTAGGTTCTAATCCCCCTCCACCTTTTTTTTTCTTTTGCTGAGGGAGATGCACCCTGAGCTAGCATCTATTGCCAGTCTTCCTCTTCTTTTTTTTTCTTTTTTAATGTGAGCAACCACCACAGCATGGCCACTGACAGATGAATGATGTGGTTCCATGCCCAGGAACTGAACCCAGGCCACTGAAGCGGAGCGCACCAAACTTTAACCACTAGGCTGTTGGAGCTGGCCCTCTAATCCCGTTTAATAACTTTTATTCTCCTGGTGGCTTCTATTGCATTTTATTAGTTTTTCATATGAAATAAAGTATTGCTATTTTAAGGAAATTCAACATTGTGTGAGATTAGGATTTTTTGCAATTTTCTCTTGCTAAATTGGATAAGTATCACTTTGCACTCCTGTGTTACTCGTTTATCAAGTTGACTTCATTATGAAATTATTATTGTCTGAGAGCCCTTTACCTAGAAAAAAATTCAACATTTTAAAATGGTACATAAAATATAGACCAGGAGTCAGCAAACTACAGTCAGAGGGTCCAAACCAGCTCACCACGTGGTTTTGTAGATAATGTTTTATTGGTACGCAGCCATGCTCATCTGTTTACCTGTTGTCTATGGCTGTTTTCACACTACATGGCAGAGTTGAGTAATTGTAACAGAGACCATGACCCACAAAGCTGAAAATATTTACTATCCGACCCATTATAGGGAATGTTTGCCAATGTTTTTCCATCTTAGTCTACTTTTACAAAATGCGAATAAATACATGTATTTTAGCTATTCTTTGAGGCTATTTAAAGTAGAGAAAAATGATTGAAATTAATTCCTGTTTTATTTTGGGTTGAAAAATACAATTGTGTGGCATTTTATGCATATTGGGCTATGTGAAAGAGCTTACCAGATAAGAGCAATCCATTGCACTTTTAAGATATTTTTTAAATGAATGAATATTTAGTTGTATCTTAAACAAAATCGATACTTGAAAAATTCTCATTTATTTAAAATAATTTGGAGGAAGTTGCTAAAAGTAATAATGTTTTTATAAAAGGAATAGTCCAACTAGAAAGTATTCAGCATAGGCTCTCTTAAACAAAGTCTCCAGGAATTTTATTGATGGGTGGATGGATGTATTGATTTTATTATTTTCTTTGTACCCCAAGCACTTTGATATAATGAAAATTTGATTTATTATTCAGAAATTTCAACTTACAAGTTTTCAGAAAGATTTCTATGATGTTCAAGTACAATCTAATTGTGCTATGTATAAACTTTTTCAAAGACATTTAGAGACTTCCAATTGTAAGGATTATTCTTTTGGTTTTTTAATTCAAAGGTACATGCTGTTATGGAATAAAAAAGCCATAGTATTGACCATCCTTTTAAACTCTGGTTGAAAGCCAGATATACTTTTGTTTGAAGTTATATGGCTTTGTTACAAATAGATGGCATAAAAAATGCTCTGCACTTTCTTGTGATTCATCTTTATATTTTAAGAAGTGTGGATTTGTTCTGTTTTCCCCTTGTTTGTTTGTTTGTTTGTTTCCTGAGTGCAGTGCGAGTTCTAGTTCAGGGCCACTTACACATCTCGAATGTGTTAGAAGGAGAGGCTGTGGACGAGGATGCTTGAGGCAGGGGTATATAAGTATAAATAAAAGAAGAAAATCTTAGAGTGTTGTAGGTTCCTCCAGTCCTCCCTTATCCCACAGCGGCAAAGAGTGCTCTTTGGGAGCTTTCTAGAGGGATAATTTCAGAGTGCAGCATCAAAACATCGTGAGTTCTTGCCTTTGGATAGATTACATTGCAATCTAACCATGGATTAAAGTCTGTTTTTATTTCCTGCACATACATTAAAGCGAGGGCCAGAAGAGGCAGCCTGGGACTTTGAAACAACCCCCACTGAAGAATGTTCTCCACGGTATCATTTTCTGTGATGCTTCCTAAGCTGGATAGTGCTTTCATCTATTTATTTTGCTGCTTCTTACAAAACATTCTACTCTTCTTATGGAATGGAAAATGGGCCAGTTTTCTGTCATACTGTTTCTACATCTTTATAAGAAATGATGAATACATTTCAATGAGGTTTACGTTTCCCTTAGGGCATGGGAGAATCTCAAGGTATCCATGTAGAGAGGCCTGCACATAGTAAGTGGTCAGTACTGTTGACCATGTATGCTGTTTCCATGTATGAATGAAGAAAGGTGCCGAGCAGCCATTCAGAGTCCATTCTGGCTCCCTGGGAGTACTTATTTTCAGAAACAGTCCTTGTGATGGTAAATACAACAGTAAGATTAGAATGAAATGAGAGGAGGAAAAATCGACCAACCAACCACCAATCCTCCTGATGCTAATTTGCTGGGGGAGTTGTTTTAGTGAAGGGGAGGGGACGCAAGGCAAATAAAAACTTGGGAGTTTTTTTGTGCAGAGAAGAAAGCTTTCCAACAAAGGCAGCAATAAAAAAAAAAAGGAATGTATTCTGCCACATGCAACAACATGGATGGATATCAGAGACATAAAAGCTAGACACAAAATAAATATTACAGACTTAAAAGCCAGACACAAAAGAGTTCATGCGGTTTATATAAAGTTTAAGAACAGGCAAAACGAATCCGTGGTGATAGGTGTCTGTCGGTAGCCTGGGTGGGAGGGTGATTATTGACTGGGGAGGGACACAAGGGATGTTCCGGCTGATGGAAATGTTCTGTATCTTAATCTGGATGGTGGTTACATGGGTATATAAATAGATATAAAAATTCATCAAGTTCTCTGCTTTCTATACTTAAGATTATGAACTTTGTAGCTCAATAGAAAATTAAGTAAATTATTAATAATAATGAAAATAGGTCATGGAGGGGGCACCAAGTTTAGCGTGAATGCTTAATAGAGGCCTTGGAAGAAAAGCATGGGAGGCCCCTGGTCTAAAAACTGCTGAGCTTAACATAGGAGACCTCTCTGTATAAGGACATTTAGAGTAATTTTTGTTGCAAGGCATTTTGAATCTCAGAGGATGCTTAGCCTGCAGTACAATCGCATCTATTTAGCTACAGCAAGGTGAAGGCTGCTGAGCGTAGTTCTGTTTTTGAGGACTTGGAGGACTTCTTGCTTAAAAGCAATGCCTTTCTCTTTTCTTGGCAGATTGGCAGATTGCTACTCTGGCTTTACTCCTGGGCGGTGCTGCCATCATTCTCATTGCATTCCTGGTGGGTTTGATTTCTATCTGCGTGGGATCTCGAAGGCGCTTCTACAGACCTGTTGCTGTCATGCTTTTTGCAGCAGGTAAATATATTCATTGCTTTCAAACCAGTATTAAAGTTTCATGAACCTTTCTACCATCCTCCCTTCTGCAGAAGCAGTATGTGGTTGCTGCATTACATACAAATTGAGAGACATTTGTTATATTTTAAGGTAAATTGGCTAAAGGTTTATCATATTATCAGTTTTCAGTGTGTTAAGCATTTCACAGAGCAAGCACAGTGGCAGTTTCTAAACTTCTAACTAAAACATGAATAAATAATAGTTCTTGACAGGGTTGTTGCCTTAGGAATTGCTGCAGATGTATTTACCAACAGCCTTTCTTCACATTCAGTTTTTTTCCCCCTCCTTTTACTGTCCCCTTGATGATCTTAAGGCAACATTATTTTTTCTGACGTGAAACTGAAAAAATTCCGGCATATGTACCCTTAAAGTTATAAATCTGGAAATAAACGTGGTTATACTGAAAAATCTTAATGTATAATTTGAGCCATCAGACAGTTCAGTTGCATGAGGTCAGTGGCATATTCATTAATTGAACAACCATTGTTCTCTGAAGCACAACTTGGATTAAATATCAACCAAGGTAAAGTGGAGGTTTTACTAGAAGTCAGGGAACTATTTAGAAAAGGGGCTTACAAGACTAAAAGCCCAGTACATTACTTTGTTATGTGTTTTAATTTTCATTTATAAGAATAACCTTGAATATATTGTTCCTCTTGACTCAATCTGAAACATTCTTGTGGTGCCTTCAATTTACCCTGTCAGTCAGATCTGATTTGCAGACTGCCAAATAAGCCCCTGTGACTGTCAGTAATGAAGACACTGACAGAACCATCTAGGCTGTTAGATGGGTTTTTTAAAACTGTTTAAAGATGGGGATAGATGAAATTTCTCAGGATTTGAAGGGTAGTTTGGGCTAAACATATAAACCAGCAGTGTTCTGCTGCCCCCTGCTGTTTGTGTTCATCTCCTTAGACCCCTGAAGGCCACCAGTCAGAATGTAGGTCTCATAAAAACGAAGGGCCAAAGGGCTGAAGGAATCTAGATGTACATCTAATTCAAATCTCTTAAGTGACTTGGTCAAGGTCACACATAGTGGTGGAGCTGGGGCTGGGAGGCTACTGAATCTTAAGCTAGTGGTTATTCAGTACTGACTCCCGCCCTCATTCAGCTGTTTGTTGGGTGCCTATTACAGACTGAACATTGTATTAAGACACCTCTAAAATTGGCTAAATAGCACCACAGATACTTTCTCATTTTGCTATTACAAAAAATATTTTGACGTCTTAGGCGGTGACCATCGTATCATTATTTTGCTGCTCTCATGTGTAATAAAGGTCTCTATTGTGAATCGTTTAGTACAACAGGAAGATTCTCCTAAAGATTACGTCACTATTCTGTAGTTTATTTCTTGTTCATAGATTTACCATGTTTTTTTTCTATTTTTAGAATGAAATAACTTTGATATTTTAATTGTAGTATAACTTTGTCTTTGCATCTAGGATTTTTTAACAAATTGATTGGAAATTTTAATAGAATTTCTTGATAAATTGTTCTGAAATGATATATCATTCTTTAAAACTGGGATTATGTTTTGAATAATTTTTAGAATATTCAGATATTTGTGATTTTAGGAAGATATAGAGATATTCTAGATATTCCCTTGTAAGTATACAATATTATTGTGCTACTTACTACCCCATTTAGCCTTTAACTTACCACATAAATGGCATACACAGAATCTATAAAGAAATCCGTTGTTTATAGCACCTATTATAAACAATCTTAGAAAAATAACTGGAAGTTTCCAGTTTTTTCTAAAACAGTTCTGTATGTTTTTCCAAGTATAGCGAAATTTATGAAAATGTGAAACTAAGTACTGGTTGTAACAGAAAGCATACTTAAATGAACATAAGTTAAAGGTAATGTATTTGGTCAAAATAAAGGTTTTGATTTAGCTCTGCCACAAATATTAGGAAATTATAAAATAATGAAAGGAATCCTTACAGCGATATTCTATCCTCTGAGACCTACAATGAACATTATGCTGCTACATTTTAAAAATGTACCTGTGCTGAGATTTGACTTTACTCATTTTCTTTTGACACTGTGCTTATGGGAACGTTTTTGAAATAACCAGTAGTTTAGGGTTAATTTGCATATAAGCAAGGTAAAACTTGCTGATTATTTGAAACATGTCTTAAAAGGGTTTCTCTTTCCCATCTGCAAAAGCCATGAGAGAGTTGCCTGTAGCTGATTTCTGGAAAAGATGTTCATTACACATAATAATCCATTATTGATTTGGGTGTAAGATTTAACAGAGTTGGGAAATCTGCCTACTTGAAACAGTGCTGGGTAAAATCACGGTTGTTTACTTGGCTTGCTTCTTAGTAAACATACTTAGTCTAGTGGTATCTTACTTGTAATTCAATTTAGTGATTCTTTGTAAATGTGTATTTAGGGCCATTTCCCCTTCTTACTCACCTTGGTCTGCTTGAAAATGGTCTGCGTTTCTCCCCTTTTCTCAAAATAGTTCTTCTCCAAATAATATCAAGCCTTATCTTGGTGTTCATACATGCGGAGAGTGGTATCTATCTCAACCAGGAAATATGCTTTCTTTTCTTCTGCTGAGGCATGCAGTTCATAAAATCAAAAGCGACATAGCACTACCACTTGGAAACATCTCTACGCAGGACTCCATACTTACTTACTTCAGTACCATGTGCTGTGCCTGGTACTCTGAGGCACTCAATAAATAGTTGAATGAGTGATGGAAAGATGACTAAGGCATGTGGCTTATAATCTGATAGAGAAAAACAGCCATGTAAAAAACTAGCTAACTGTAATTGTTTTCCTTAAACCATTTCTCTCTCTGCAATTTATGAAGCAGCAAGTTTCACATGATCACAAAGCTAAGACCAAAACAGCTCAAAAAAAGTAATAGTTATAAAAATGATTTTTTCATTTATTTAACAAGTATGCGTTGGGCACCGGTAGTCTGTAACTATACGATCTTGGTGTTAGATAATGTACTCTAAGGGTTTTTACTAAAAGCTGATGATTAAGTCTCAGAAAGACAGCCAAACAGATTTGAAAGGTTTTTATCTTCTCTTTTTCTCTGAGGTCCTTAATTTAGGGTGGGCTTGTTACTGCTTGAGTGGTTGCCAGAAGAGCTAAGAGCTAGCCATCACTGCAGCCCATCTAAAACATTGTCCTATGTTCCACAACTCTCTCACTCACTGGTCTTAGAAGTCTAGACTTCAGAATAAGAGATTATCTATAATAGTAATTTTGATGATGATAGTAAACTGAGCACCTACCATGTGTCACACTGCTAGACACTTAGCACATGCTCTCTCTGATATAACAATCTTAAGATTAGGTATTTATTTTCCCTATATTAGCAATGAAGAGAGAGATTCAGAAAGGTTAAGTAATTCCCCAGGTTTCTCCAGCTAGTAAGTTGCAGAGCCAGAATTTCAATTCAGGACATCTATCTGACTTGAAAGGCCAAGTGGGGATTCACAAGTCATCTTTACTTGGGTACATATAAAACGTAGAAAAACAAGAGCAGAATCAGCCTTGAATTTTGAATTCAGCTGCTGACTGGGTACTGCAGTTGGAGTCCATCCTGTAACTCCAGTTACTCCATCTCTTGGGAGCAACCCCTGAAGGGAGTCAGCAACCTGAGATGTCATAAGGACCACAGACTGATCGGTGCAGCGTGACTGAACCATAGCACATCGTGAAAGCTGTGCATGTTTTCTAGCACAGCTGACGACAGCGTATCCCTTATCGTGTAACTGACCATGATAGATAATACGTGATGATTGTCTGGTTTTGCAGATCTTTTTATGCCACTGGGACTTAGGGTGACTGCTTCCTTTTTTGTCCAAGGTCTTTAATATAAATTGCAGAAAATTCGCAGTCTTTTATAATTCAGATTTTAAATAACAGAATCCCCACTAATTGTATTCATATTAATGATGTTTCCTTTCTGTTACATCTGCAAAAAGCCTCCTGAAACTGAACGTTTATGCAGAATGGTAACTTTTTCTTCGGAGTCCTGCAGCTGCTTTTTATCTGAGCTATCGCAGATGAGAGGCTTCCGTTTGGCAGCGCTGCTCGCCATCATATAATACAGTGAGATGGCTGGAGGGACTTTGAGTCTAGATTTGATGGAAAAATCAGTGTCCAGCTTACATTTCAAACTAAAAAGGAGTTTTATTTACAGATCTTTATCAACATCAAACTACCCGTTGGCTAGAATAATTTACAGCATCAGTGCCACTTAATACTTTTAGTAGTTATAGATTAAATTAAAAAAAGACATTGATAGCTTCATATTAGCCCTTCGTGGGCAGATGTTTTTATTCTCAAATTATCATTTCCTTTATGTAAATTCTATATTTAGGGAATTGGCTGGTAAGTCCTATCAATTCTATCATTAAATTCTCTTTTAAGTCTGTAGCTGCTTTTCAAGCGGAACACCTCGGTTCCTAAATATGAACTTGCTTTGTTTTATTCTTCTCTGGTAACATCTGACTTAAAATGTCTATGTGGCTCTTTTCTTTCCCTTTCCTAGGTTCTGGTTATTCAATTTTTCTTTCATAGTCTTTTCTTTACACTCTCTGACCTTTCTTTCCCACTGACCCCACCTTAGTCATCACTGCGCACAGGTGTCCATGCATTCACTAACCTCCTAGGGGCCTGTCCTTCTCTAGTCTCCTCCTCGTTTAGTCTGTCTTGCACCAAACACATGAGGTATACTTCTGAAACACAAATCTGGTCTCGTCCCTTGTCCCTTCAGTGTCCCCAGAGGCAGAACCTAAGATGACGAATCAAGTGCAAGTATTTGATCTGGGAGGTAAAACAAGAGATATGGAAAGTGAGAGAGGGAAGGAAAGGCAACCAGTAAAGAAGTACATTATCAAACCAGTTATCACTGTAAGCAGCTGGAGCTTAATCTTCCCAGAAAAATTGTGGAAACCGGTGTAGAACACACAGCTCAGAGTTATCTCGTGGGGTGGACCAGGGAACCTGGGATATTTATAAGCCAAATCCCGAGAGTCATTGGTAAGGACTGTTGGGGATGATGGGGAGACAGCAGGTGTTAACTTCGCAGAGCACCAGGCCTGCCCCACAGTCAAGCAAAGTAGCTTTAGTGGCCAGAGGAAAAGTCAGGTAAAGAAGTGCAGGTGGTGCCAGTTGGAAGTCAGGCTGACATACATAGGAGTGACGGAGAAAAAAGTATTTGTCTAGGGCATCAGCAGCCTCTACAATTAAAATAACCTCTGAGATGTCTCCCTATAGAAACCAGTCTATGATTTTTATGACACACTAAGCCTTTTATAGTCTGAACCAAACATCTCTGTGTGAATGTACCCTTCATTTTACCCAAGTGAATTTTCTATAAGCACACCCTCTTAGACCTCTAAGCTCTATACAAACTGCTTTTTCTTCCTAGAGGTCTTTTCATCTTTCTCTTCTGACCAAGTCCTGTCCATCCTTCAAGAACCAGTTCAAATGGTGCGTCCTCTTTGAAGCCCTCCTGGAATTCCTTCTCCAGGCAGAAGCGGTGCTTGGAATATCGTTAGAGCTCAGTAAACGTGTGGTGAATGGATTACAAGTGATCGTGCCTCTATTACTACTGTTGAACGCATTCATTTGTAATTATCTCTGTGTCTGTCTCCACCACAGAGTGTGAAATAGAAAAGGGCAGGGGCCATGTCCTATCTCTCTTACCCTTTCTCCTAGAACACAGTGGGCATCCAATAAACGTTGGTTGAAATATCCCCTTAGAAGAAAATGTTAGGTATTTCAGTATTGAATGTTTTCAATATTTCACTATTGAAAAACATCCCCTTAAAGAAAGCTGGAAACAACACAAGAATTAGTACCTCCAAGTTCTCCTCGTGCTTGTCTTCACACAATTTCACGTGTGGTAGTTTTGTTGTCTCTTTTCAAAAAAGTGGGAAGGGGAAATAAAATGAAACTCAAATTCCTTTCAAATTTTAAAATGCTACACAATTTTCCTGATGTTGCCTCTGAGGTAGAGCAGAGAGAATACTACAGCCGATGACTATTATGTTTCCTTGATTGGTGGTAAGGTAGAAATAGGGTGATATCTTCTTGAGTTCTGGATTCTTTAGGTTTATTTTTTTCCTTTACAGCATCTACAAAAGGCAAGGAGGCATTTTTACCTGCATCTCTGTATTTTATTAAATGGAAAATTATTTACAAATGATTACAAATTCTTTACAGTTTTGCTATTACATGCATTTTTCTCCGTGATTCCAAAGTGAGTAAAATAATTCAGAGGCAAAAAGCCTTTTAGGGTAATTTTCATCTGGCTACACCACAATGAAGTTTTATCTCTAAGAAAGCTGCTCAGGAGAGTGTCACTGCACCCTGATGGAGTGCTATTTCCACTATTCCACTAAAGGGAAATTGTGTCATTGTATTGTACCACGGAGGCCAAATATTTGCTAAGCAAAACACATTGAAATGAATATTAAAAGCAGTCTAGGTAAACACCTGACTCCAGGGACTGGCTGGTTCACAAAAGAAGCAGTATAATCCCTTTAGAATATAATTCAGATCAGTTATTACTTCTCTGCTCAAACTCCGCTAGCAGCTGGCCATCACACCTAGAATAAAATCCAGGCCCCTGGCCGGGGTCACAGGGCCATCCCCAAATGGGCCCCTGGCTCTGTTTTCCACCTCAGCTCATGCCACTCCCTTCCTTGCTCTGTATTGCAACCATAGCCTTCTTCCTGATGTTCCACTGTACCAGTGCGCTCCTGTATCACGAGTTAGGGATTGCTCACCCCCGCCATATTGACCTGCACCCCTCAGTTCATTCAGGTCTGTGCTCAAATGACTCCTCCCCAGAGAGACCTTCTTCAGCTCTCCTTCTAAAAGAGCAGGCTGCATCCCTCTGTCTTGATTTCTTGCTTTCTTGTATTTTCATGTCTCTTAGCAATACCTGCCATATTCTGTATTTATTTATTGATGGACTGCCCACCCATGAGGGTAGTAACTTCTATTACCAATGCCTTAAACTGTGTGACTTTAGAAACATTCAAATATTTAGTGAATGAATCAGTTTGTTGAATGACTAAATGAATTGCTATTCCTAATTCACACTCATATTTCAGTCATATCCTGACAGGAGCTGCCATGATTTGACTAGTGACCAGAGTAGAGAAACCTAAGGAGAAATGCCTTTTTTAAAACTCACCTAGTAACTTTGGAATTTGTTTTTTTTGTAGTTCCTGAGTTGATAGTAATTCGCTTGTTACTTTTAAGACATTAAAACATGAAAACACCCTTTTCCTCACAAAAGCACAGAGCCTGCTGAATTTCTTTCAATTAGTATACATTTAGCGCTTACTTGCTGCAAATGGATGAAGTGTGAGTTATATAATATGCTGTCAGTTGTCCTCACAATGACCTAAAACCTTTTCTGAGAGTTTTAAACTATAAACAAGGTGTGATTTCCATTTTGGATGTTGAGTGATTGTTTTTTGTTATGGACCTGTTTATCCATCCACTCTCAGTAGTAACATGGAAGCATGGCAGGCCAGTGCTGACCCAGAGCAGTGTTGAGCTACATGGCAAAAATGTTTGGAATTCTTATGTCTGGTTCCAGAAAGATCCCTTGACCCCTAGTCAGAGCCTTATGGAAAGTAATGATTCTGAGGAACCAGCCACTCATGAATTTTCAATAGTTCATCACTTTTATGCCAGATAGATGACTTAAGTAGACTTTCTAGGAATGTTAATCGTCTTGGGAATGATCTCTTAAAGGTACTGAGAATAGATGGGAGGTTTTAAAGCACAAAATTCCAGTTTAATTGAACACACTATCCATTCTATTCTTTTTTTAAAAAATGCAATAAACTGAATCTCTTTTTACTATATCAAAGTTTGTTTTTGTCTCCTACTCCTTAATTGTTTACATTTTTATTGTTGCACTTTTGGAATTTATAGTATTTTTAAGATGAGAGGTAATAGTCATTTTAACCAAAAATTTACTCTATATATCAGAGGTTGGCAAACTTTTTTTTAATAAAGGGCCAGATCGTAAATATTTCTGGCTTTGTTGGCCACGTGGTTTCTGTTGCAGCTACAGTTCAACCCTCCCATTGTGTCGCAGACACATAAATGAATGAGCCTGGCTGTGTTCCAAGAAAACTTTTTTCAAAAACAAACAGCAGACCAGCTTTGATAGGTTGCCAGCCCCTGTCACATATTACTGTACCCCCGATTTTTCAGGGAGAAGATTGTCTGTTTCTTGATGGTGGAAGCCTTCCTATAGTAGAGAATGAGACAGATGCATTCCACAAATTCTGGTTAAATTGATTTAAATAAAATAGAAATTACAGAATAGTTGATCCAATAGGAAATTAAGATTTTGAGTGGGAGACATCATCTCTTGTGTAATCCAGTTCTGCCATATAAAAATATCCACAGGATAAATACCACTTTAATTTTAGGCATTTAAAAAAAACAACCTTCCCCTTCCTGATTAATTGGTTGGTTTTATTGTCTTAGGTATGACTCATCACGTTTCCCCTTTAGCCCTGACTGAGAACTAAGATTTAAGGACTGAGAGCTAAGTTTTGTGCTCTGCTGAGGTGGCCATCATCAGCTTGAGTTTTCAGTACTGTTGTCGCCCATGTCTTCATTGACTTAATTCTTTTTTGAAAGTAGGTGAGGAATAAATATATAAATGTCATCTGTTAGATGTAATAGAAAAGGTATAATTGAGTGTGGCTTCTTGACAAAGATGACTTTTGAGCCCCCTTTTTAAAGATGAGAGGTATGGACTGGATGAGAGGAAAAGAATGAAAACAGTTTTTAATCAGAGTAGTATAAGCAAAGACATCAAGGTGGGGCTGGACTGCTGGAGTATTGGGCTGAGTTAGATGGTATTGAGAAGCGACAACAGCAAAAGCACATCTTGAATCACAGCTTGACTAGTTTCATCAGTACAAATGAATTCCAATTCTCCAATTCCTCAAGAGCATAAATAAATAACAAGGGTTTTAGCTAGTATTTGGGGTCACTACTCTTGGGGAGCTATTTACAGGTTTTGTATAGTGGAACAGTTTAGCTTAACTAGTACTACTTGCCATAATAGTGGTAATTGTATATGTGTTGTAAAGTGAGAATCACTACCTTCTATGCTCATATAAATGATTGTACTCATTCTTTCATCAAATACTATTATAATGATGTACTAATTATTAATAGAGTGATTCTTAATATTTGTGAAATAGCGTTAAGGAAAAAATTGTTAATGTTTGAAAGTATATCATCTAGAATAAGCAGTGCTTCAAATGTTTTGGCTCTTATGTTTCTTTGACTAAAAAGTAATTCTCATACATATGTATATTTATATGTTATGTCATTTTATTTCCCGTGAATAACATTTTTCTAATTGTGCTTTGCTTTTCTTTCAGTTGTTTTACAGGTTTGCAGCCTGGTCCTTTACCCAATCAAGTTCATTGAAACTGTGAGCTTGAAAATTTACCATGAGTTCAACTGGGGTTATGGCTTGGCCTGGGGTGCGACTATATTTTCGTTTGGGGGTGCCATCCTTTATTGCCTGAACCCTAAGAACTACGAAGACTACTACTAGAACCGATAGTCTCAAGTTTTAAAAAAAAACCACCATCCAACAAAAGGATTACGTCTGCATCTTTTCTAACTCACTATTTTCTAAAACCCTTGTGGAGCATCCAGCAGTTTGCTCAGTTGATTTAATATCTTTTGCCTTTTGGCTGTCAACATCATAACCAGCTTTTACATCCATTTTAGGGACCTGCACAAATTAAGAGAGCTGATTAGACATAGGCAAATGCTGCAAACTTCCAATATGTTCATGTCATTTTTCTTGACAAGTGAAGGGTCTATATGACAGCAACCATTGTGAGAAACTAGTTGGAATGAGAAATGCCTGAATCTCCTATTGCCTGCAGGGGAGCAGCTGGCATAAGCAACACTTAGAAGTTCCTTTGTGCTGACAAGGATTCCACTGTTAGAGTCCTTATCACCTGCTTATCCCACCCAATGACTACATTGGCCGTTGGTTTTTTGCTTGAGTGAGCTCTTGAAAAGTGAACTGCCCTTCAGCATCTAATGGGAGTTCTGAATGTAACTGGTTAATGGTACATATTCCACCCTCAAGAATACTCTTTTAATGGGAGGCTATGCTGTGGCAATCAGCATCTCCCTGGGAAGGGAGTCAAGACTCGGAGACATGTGCTTTTCATTATGTGGTTAGAAATTGTGCCTCAGCTATATCTAGAATGAGGAAAATTGAGAGTCTACTTTCCCTTGGGGCAACTAGAAAGAAATATGCATGAGTTGCTTTTGTCCTAAGTACCCTTTAAAGCATTTACCAAACATTACAGCAAATAACTGTGCATATGTAACAAGCTTCAATATTTTTATAGAAGGTGAACCATTAGTATAAATGGTAATAAGTTGTATCCTAGCCCTACACATGCATTTGCCTATTACACATAAAATTAATATTTGCTCTAGTGAAGTGATTTGAACACTAACCTTGTACACGTTGTTAAGAGGCTTAGATCGGTATTCACACTAATGTACCATACAAAAGTACATATACCTTAAAGCTTTTGCTCTATGTTCTCTACTGTTTCACTGGAAAGTTTCAATAGAATTGTATAAGAAGAAAAACTGAAATGGTGTTAATCTGAAAATGAATGATTGTTCTGTAAGCACCGTAGTTCAAAAGAGAGTAGCAATTAGGATGATCAGTTTGTTTAAAATTCTTTAAAATAGAAGGCTGCTTTTCTTTCAAGTATTTTAAATGTCTTTATTAAAAAGTAAAGAAATATTGATAGATTTATATAAATGTCTAAATGTCTCAGTAGAGGAGTAGAATTCATCTGGTTATCACCTGGTCCTCTGAAGTTACCGAATGGGCTAACTGATTTGTGCACACAATTATGATGGATTTATGTTACGGGAATCGTTTGTTGACTGTTCAGATGGAAGGAAATGTCGATAATAGGGAAGAAGTTTGCAACGAACCTCACACTGCAAACTTGTGTTAATCCTGTTTAATATACAAATTTGGGTAGTTTAATTATAAACATATTTTTATATCAAATATACAGCTCTAATATAAAAGTTATAAATAATTATTTTTGTTAACAAAGACATTAAAACAGTATGTCCTCGCAGGAAGAAACATTGGAAAAATCATTGAAAACGTACCGATGTACTGTTGTATTGCAAAATCTGTGAAGAGCAGGACCACATCAATAGTATTTAATAATTTGTTTTACCTCCCAAAGCAGAATTCTGCTTTCAGTTTGTCTTAAGAACTGTTGCCAAAACAACAGAGGAAAAACTATTTTATTATTCAAATGCTTTAAAAAAAAAACTCGTGACTTTTCTAGAGAATCACAGAGTAAATATGAAGAACCAGGCTTATTCTTATTTTAGCAATGACAGACAAAAGTGATTAAATGCATCCTAGAGAGAAACTTTTATAAAAGTATATGATTCTGTATAGAATCATAAGAAACTATGAGTGGAAATTTTCCAGAAAGATATTAGTATTACAGGATCTTTTGAAGCAATTTCCTTGAGAAATAGTAAAACCTGGGCCAGACTATCTTGCAGTTAATTGCATATTGTCAGAGCAGCATGAGAAATACCATATTTGTTGAATCGGGATTTCGGCTATTAAAAACTCTATTGTGAGAGAATCTCTTTATTCCTGAATAATAGAAGAACAGTACTTCGGTGCTGACATCAATGAGGCACTTCTCTTAGTGCTAGTAGAGGATGCAGTGTGCTGTTAGACCAATATCACGTCTCGAATCTTACCAAGTTTTCATTCTCTGTCAATATGACAAGCTGGAAAATGACAGAATGTTATAGGCTAAGGCACACATATTTGCAGTTTACTGAAAAGTGGATTTCTTATATAACTTTTCCCCCTTCCCAGTGAAGAGCCCCATGCTATATTTCTACCCTCACTAATATTTGAAGGTGTTTCATGACTGACAAGCTCAGTACAACATGAAAGGTGTTGTTGCTCATCCAAAATACTGTTTTGTCTATCAGAATAAACACAAGTGAATTTTTCACCTACGTTCACATTATGTCTTTGCAGCTTTAGGTTTGTTTGATGTTTTCTTACAAGCAAAACTGTTAACTATGAACCCGTTGTTTATCTTAGAGAGAGAGAGAGAGATATGCACATACACACATATAGCATAAAGTACTCAGCAGGGCTAGTTATTTGGGTTTCTTGCACAACTATTTAGCTTTTTGTAAGTTCAACATGTAAATTTTAAAGACATAAATATAGAGAGATCTATGTGTTTGAAATATAAATGATATATATGGATTAGCATGTACCTGTATATTATTAAACATGCAATGAACTGACTGGTAAGTGACGTCTAATTGTATGGCTAGCAATGTAATTTATTCAGACTGTATTTTTGTACAGAGCAGCGCACACTAACCTATGCCTCTGTGTCCTCTTTAATGCCTAAAACTGTGCCTAGAAATTTCATCTGTCTTAAAAAATAAAATATACTTCATGCTGTTTATGCTATTAGTTTCTCTACTGCTGTTCTATATTTATTATTTTTAAAAATGAGATATGTTTACTAGTTAAATATGAATTCACGGTATTCTGGTTATCTTTTCTAACAGTCCTCTGGGGGAAACCTGTTTATCACTCCAGTGGTTTTGAGTTTGCAGTTTCACGATCAGTTCTTCATTTCATGATTTTTGTAGCTGACATGAAGTTATCTATGTGGAAAAAATAAAAATAAAAGTGGTTTCACTGATGTGGTTTGACTTTGTGTCTTCTCTACCATGTAGACCCTTTAAAGGTTTCTAAATTACGTGTCTTCCGTTCGTTGTCTCCTTTATATCTTATTTAGAAAACACAGCTTAATAGGGCATGCTCATTTTGTGTACACATTTTTAAAACTATTTTTGATTTCAGTTCTCAAGATCCTTTCTGTCCTCTGCAGCTGAGTTATATGAACAAGAAAAGAAAGAAGTGATATTAAATGTCTTTAAACTTTTTCTTTTAAAATACACAGAAGGGAGATACAGTGTTGTCTGTTGTTTTTCCTACTCTCATCACACAATTAGAAACAGGAATAGTGAAAGGGTTGGATACTCTATTTTGGTTTTTGTTTAGTTTTCAGTGTTTGCAAGGTATGTTAAAGCCGGCTTTCCTGCATTATTTCTATTTTTTTAATTAGAGAGGCACTCTAAATTTTCAGTGCACATGTGCACGTTGTGTATAATGTGAAGAAATTCATAAAATTAAAGTCAAAATTTCCCATCACCTTTTGTGTATATAAATGGTGAGTATACTTGGAAAGAAATTTAAATTAGGCAATAAAATTCACTTGTATGATTGTCAGAATATTTTCCTGAAGATATAGGTAGAGCCATATATAATTGAGCAAACTTTCTTGTTGATAAAATCAATTTGAATATAAAATACATATTTTTGTTACGAAGATATCTTTTCATGTCTTATGTACTCAAATTTTGAGAGGTTCACAGTATATTTTTCTGCTAACAAAATATCGTAAATTATCTGCAAGCCTTTGGTATATTTAATATCAAACTTTAAAAAATTTGCATATTTAACAGAAATTCTAACATTTTCACAAATTTTCTGTCATTTTGGAAATTTTCCTTTTCAATGGCCTTATTCTAATTGGATGGAGTAGCATCATTCATTTGATATATTTTCAGCATAAAGTACTTTCATTTTTATACACAATTCTCATGAGCAAAACACCTTTACAAACATGTCCTGCCTGGCAATTATTCATGACCCAGTTTCTCTGAATTTGGAAGACATGGAGACATAACTTCACTACGATTTGACAAGGGAAAATTCTTTGCCTTCAGAGATTTCATTGTGAAGGTGAAACAGGAAAGCAATTTTAATTTGCTTTGCCATAATAACCATTTTGGCCTGTTAGCAGTTTGTTTTATTAAGTCGAGCCCATGCTATGTCAACGCAATGTTCCATTTTGATGATTTTAAGTCATTTTGGTTAGAAAATAAATTGGTAGTGAAATTATTTTGTATTCTGTAGAATCATCCACTGAATATCTGGGTTTCTAATTTATCAAACTTTCATGTTATGACCTTCTGTTAATAGCTTTTCCAAAGTGTAACATTAAATAAGATTAAAAGAGCAAATAAAAATTAGAATTAAGTGCTTAGTATTTCCACAGGAAGCACTAATTTATTTGAATAATTTAACTTCTATGTCAAGTATTGGAACGTGGTATCATAGCTACTTAATGTCAAAGTTAAAATCTGACTAAAGAACAAAACTCCATGTAATAAAATGCCAACAAATTTTCTTATCTAAGGCAGATTTTCATACTGTTTGGGAAGTCCTCACATTTTGAACAACTGCTAAATGTTGCCATGAGCAGACGGTCCATATATCTGCACTTGGAAAATCTGTTTTCAAAGAGTCGCTAGCTAAGTGACTCACACATTTATATTCCAGCAGTAAGTCTAATGGTTCCAAAGTATAACTAAGAGAACAGGAGCGGAACTGTTCAAGTGGGAAGGATAATATGTGGGGTTTCTAAGCCAAGATTAACAGCACACAAAGAATGGTGTTCTTTGTAAAACTAAAGCTGTTTTGAGTGGTTCACCAGAGAAACTCAGTTTTTGGCAAGCAATTATTTTTCCAAGTTGAATGACTTCATAGGAATAATGATTATAAAAGAAGCTTGGAACAAGGACTGGAAAATCATGTCATCAAACCAACAAAAACCTTGAATACTTCAATTTCTGCATGTGACAGGGATTAATGAAGAAAATAGTATCTAAACAATTTATATATAATTTGTCTAGTATTTCCCTGTATGGATACACACACACTCACACACTCGTTTTGGCATGGGTGAGGATGTGTCTGGGTGCCACGAAGGCGTTTCTTATGGAAGAGAGGCAGTCAGGCATGGAGTTAAACTTGAAACATTGCATATATGTGATGATGGTACTGAAGACTGCCCCTTGGTTGCGTTGAATTTATCATCATCAGGGTAAAATAAATATCATGCAGCCTATTTAAATTTTTAATAAACACATCGTTTCAGGAAGAGTTCAAAGAAACTGTTTTAAACCTGAACAGAAGACATTGCTCTTAAGATTATTATGAATGGAAAGTTAAATTAAGAGTTAAATGGAGAAGAAACACTACTTTGCTAGTCTTTGATACTGTATGTTAACTGAAAAGAGAGAATGCTGTCACTCTTGGCACCCTCTCCTAGGCAAACTTCTGTGTCAAAGTGTTTTTGGAGAGTAAGTCCCCCTTTGTGGCCATATTGCTGTTCAGTGGTAATGTGACAACTCATCAAAATAAGGTTTCCAATTTTTAACTTTTAGGTGATTCTTTTTCTTAAACGTTATCTAGCTGTTATGGTTGTGTTAATTGAGTAGTGGTGTGTCTGAAAGAAGCAAAATGAGAAATTATAATAAAAAAATTAACACGATCATGAAAAAGTATGTATCTCATTCAGCTCCAAGCTATGAATGCTATTCACTGTTGGAAGAAATTTGGCATAAATTTAGCACAGAAATCCTTATGGAGGCATAATGTTTCATACAAAATTTCAAGTTGTGTTTTCCAAAGACCATGATTTTTTTTAAGTACTTCTTAATGAAGCAGAATTTTGGAAAATACATTCTCAGAATGTTTTTTTGCAAACCTCAATATTTCTCACATCTTTGCAGCCAACTTTCAAGACATGAAATACTTTGAGTTACTTTCCGTTATTTTTTCAGGGATGGATAAAGTTGTTTTTTTTCCCTGTCTATATCAGAAAGTCAATAAACAATACATATTTAGCAAGGCATTTGAGCTTTAGGAAGTTCAAGTAAGATCCTAAACATGGCGACCTCCTCCTACTGCCGATGGTTGCATGAGATCTTTGAATCAGAAATGTTCCAAAAGTTGAGGCAATAATTCACAATTCTTCAAACCAAAAGCCCTGTTTGGCTTCAGTTGAGCTTGTTTGACTGTTGTGCTATTTGGATGGGGAAAACACATATAACATGCTGCTTTCCTAAAGTTAAGCTGGTTTTGATTTATTAGTGTGATAAATATGTACAAATTTCATGCATTTATATTCTTAGAATGGTTTGCATATTGTCTATTTTGGAACTGGAGCATTTTTAGAATGATTTACAATTTATGGAAATACAACATTAAACTCAAGAGTAAGGACTGGGGAAAATATCTACAGGAAAAGGAGATCAAACAGTTGGATCTTCCAAGTTTTACCATCTGGTCATAACTGTGTATATAAGACTGTGCAGTATGAGAGTAGAAACCTGACAGGTTGATGCAATTGATTAGCTTTGGCGTCTATGCCCCATCCATAATGATTTTTCTGAGAACAATGGAGGGCTTGGCAGGCAACCATATTTGCACTACATGACCCTGCACCCCTGGTCAGAGGTGATTACAGCAGAGATGGTTCCTGCCTTAAGCTAGCTGCCTGTTTCTCTTGCCCATTAATTTGGAATTGGTCTCTGCATGTAGCTAGTAATAAAATGCATAAACTATGAGGTTTTGGGGTGTGTGCAGGGATGCAAAGAAAAACTGCAGAGGACAAAAGAGTGAAATAGATAGGCAGAGAAAAACAGTGAAGAAGGACCATGTAAGACCCAGAGAGAATGAAAGAGTGGGTGGTCTCACTTCCTAGTAAGGTCAAGCTGCCTTCTGTTCCATGAAATACTCCTGTGTCCTTCCAGTAATTTCCTGTTTTGGTTAAACCAGTTTTAGTTGGAACCAATAGAACTTTTTGTTAGACAAAGCACCCTTTGTTAGAGAGTTCAATATTGAGGTTGTGCTAAATCTTCAGAAAAGAATTGAGAAGTACAGGAGGATTTCTTGACACACTTCCCATCCCACGCCAGGGTGCCCAACACTATTTCACCAGCCAAAATTGTTCCCAGTTGCCTCATTCACAGTAAAATGTAACTAAGTGAAAATATTTTCGTGTAAACTCTCCTTTCTGTGTGTATGTTTTTTCTAGGATCAAAGTCATATGCTAAGGGGGAATGATCAATAATTAGATGGCATGAAATCTGCCCTGGAATCTCTGAAGCCACTCATGGTAATTTGTCCCTCATCTTACACCTAGAATGCGTCGGCAATCTGCATTGGCCCATAAGAGCTGTCCCGCTGCTCAACTCTAGAAAGCACCATTCACATGTGTTCTCCAAGACTGCTAGTCCTACTGACTTTGCCTATTTGTTTGCCCTTATGGCTTCTCTTAAGGATTTCAGAGTAATGTCTCGCACACACAATACCATCAACCAAGGATTCCATCGCCTTCACTCTAGTGCTGCTTTGGGCTCAGATGTATCAAGCCCAAGCAGAACTGAGCATGTTGGAGTGAACTCGTTGATTGTACATGGTAAAAGAGTACTCATCCAGTTCCTCTGGAGACCTGATCTGCATGGCTGCTTAAGCAAGTATACCTAACGGTTACAGTTATTCTTGGCTCATCCTTTGGCTAACATAGTGGCTCCACACATGAAAAAGTAGCTATACACAGCACAGACAACTAACCCAAGATCAAGGACTTAATCTGCCCCACGTTTCTGTTCCCAACTCAACCTAGGAAAGTATCCCCTCTTCTTGTTATTATGTCCTAAAGGCAAACCTGTGTGTGTGTGTGTGTTTTAAGAAAGATCACTACTTGTTCATGAAAATCCACTGATGTAATATGTATTTCAATATCAGATGCACTATGACATAGATAAACACCTTTAAAAGGGGGATTGTTTTTTCTTGCAATGAGACCAAAAATATTGAAGTGTTTAAATGACATGCTAGGATGAGTTTTTTAGTTCTTAGTACAAAGTCTTATAGGCAGTCAAATTATCTGTCATCTCTACAGTTTTCATCCAAGGGCTAAGTCGTTCACTTTGAGGGGTTTTTTTTCCTATTTAATTTCAAAATAAAGTTCTCTTGATTGATGTGAGTTTTATCTTTGAGGGGCATTTTTCTGTGTTTCTAATATGACAGCAGATGGCCTCGAGCCCTTAAGACAAAATGATTCATCACCAGAAGCGTCCACTGGCACAATATTCGATCGCTGCTTTTTGTGAACAATATCTTCAAATTGTCCAGAGAAGCCACATGCATGCAGAACATGAGACAGAGTGGTTCTGACAACTGATACTGCTGAAAAAAGGGTCACTTAAGACTTAATTGATAGAAGACTTCAGGGATGTGGTGGGACTTCCTCTGGGCCATTTTAGTTGTTTCAGTATTTGATATCACTAAATACTCTACATTATCATTTTCCCATTTGTTCAAATTTCTCAGGCCTTCAAAAGATCCTTGAACACATTTAACAAAAAGTCCGATCCTTTAGAACATTCTCTTTTTCTGTGTCTGGAGCAGTAAAAGCTACTTGTTTTTGAAATACCAGACAACTGTCACATTTCTTGGGTCAAAGGAAAATGCATGCCGTGTTATTTTCCATTCTTATTTGGATCTAACAATGTAAGGCAAAATAATTTTGCATTCCTTACTCCTCCATCAGGAAAGTGACATAAGAATCCACATAACAAACATAGCACGAGACATTGGGAGTGCTGTATTTTACACACTATATTTAAATGCTGCAGGAATAAGAATAGAGTCTTAAAAATACATCCGGTCAGGACTTGCTTCCCCCTCTCTCCAGTCTTTAAATGCAAATGCATGCACACTGACAGCTCTCAAAAAAATAGCCCTAATGAGAATTTCTCCCTTTCCCAAGGGGTACCCTCTGCCACCATCTATTTATAGAATAATAGCAGGCTCCCTACTTCATTCTCACATCGTAGGTTTAAAAGAGCAATTTCCATTTTTGAAGTATGGCTGAAAGGGAAGAAGTCATCTTTTATCACAGTCAGGAAAGGTCAGCAAGTCAGTAATCCTCCATTCACTTACTGACAGAAATATCCTCTTTCCTTCCACGGCAGACCAGAAAAGTGATTTATTTGAGATTGGTATTAATACATAAAATGGCCAATGCACCTGGCTATGCCTGGGCAATCCCTTACATGGTCCAGAGGCTTCTTTTATTACCTACTAAGGCTGTGAATTGAATCTGTTGGAGCAAGCATTGTAGATAGGATTCCCAATCCCCTCCCAAGCACTCTTCCATAATATCTAATCCGTGATATCTAATCCTGGCAAGGCCAAAATATTTTCATAATGAAGACCAACCAAGAAGCTCTCTTTGCCTCTGCGCCCAGATGTTGACCTTTCCTTTGCATTCGGGTGCACACATACACACACCCTATTTATGGAAGTTTTGTTTGTTTTCTTCTTGCAAACCTCATGTTTGTTTTTCAGCCCTCCGAACATTTACTAAGTTTTATTGCTACTACAATATAGGCCCAATACTGTGCAAGGCAACGGGACATTTGTTGTTGGTGCCAAGTGCATTCTGACTCCTAACGACCCTGTGGACAGCAGAGCGGAACCCTGCCCGGTCTTTTTGTGCCATCCTCTCACCTTCTGGTGCTGTATCAGAGAGTGCTCTGCTGCTATTCCTAGGGTTTTTACCAAAAGTATAATCTGAGACTTCAAGGGTCTTATAATTTAAGTAGGGAACACAAAGCACGCACATAGAAACAATAATTCTGTCTTCTATTGTGGAATGACTTACAGTTCTCAAAGTGAGTTCGTTATATTGCAACCTGATACTTTTACTGACAATATAGTATGTGGCAAGATTTTGACCAAAATTAATACATGGTTAAACAAAATGATACATGTAGAATCAGTCTGAGTTTTCCTATCCAATTGTAGGCTAAATATTTTCTTTTGGAAAGAAAGCAAATCTCTACCTATGACCTGTATATTGTATAAACTAAGACACTACTGATTGTAAGATTTGATGTACCAATAAGAAAAGAAAAACATAACCCAGATTGGGTGGAAGAGGGGGTATAACAAATAAAACTGGGTCACCGAAGGTTATAGATTCAGTATAAAACTAAGCACCTCAATAGAGTGGCCATAGAGAATGGAATAGCAAGGGAGCCTTAATATCTCAATCTTGGCACTGGGTAGAGAATTTGAACAACTAGTCGGTACTCATGCAGGTCTGAGGTCTGAATTCACACTTCCATTGTGGTCCAAAAAACCTCAAGCAGAGAATTTAATTTAAAACGGTTTCAGATGGGTAGTGCCTGAATTTGGCTGGCAAAAGCAAAGGAAAATTCTTTCTGGAAGGTCTTAACTTTGATCCAGGCTGACAAAGACTGAGGATGCAGTTAGTTATAAGATGCACCCTGATTTCATAGATGTGAGAAAATATGTTTTAGGATTAATGAATATGGTTATTACTTATTTGTAAGTGATTAAAGGACTTTCACCTCAGAGTGAGCTCTTAGTTATGATTAAAATAGCCGAGATTTAAGAAAAGTTAATTGTCTTATATATCTTAGTCAGTATTTTTCAGTGTCTTTAATTGTAGGAGACTTATCTATAAATCTGGAATATGTTTCCAGCCTAGCAATTCCAGGCTAATATGTCACTGATTCACAAAATAATAATGGGGAAAGATATTAGATAAGACTTTAAGTAGTTTATTTGAAAGACTTGCTCTATATGAAGGCAACCGTTTAAAAAAGTGCAATGCTTCATGGCAACTTAAGCTAAAGAATGGAAATGAACCAGAAGATAATCTTGTAGGGGTGCTTCCAAAATCATGACATCCTAATTAGTATTGTTTGGTTTTTAATCATTTTTATAGTGAAATAAAACACACACAAATGTGTACAAATACATATGTAGAGCTTAGTAATTTATCAGAGTGAACAGCCATACAACCATAACCAAGATCAAGAAATAGAAATCACCAACATTTCAGACATCTTTCATGCTCTTCCATCACTGTCCCCCTGTTTTCCCCACCCTAGAGATAATAATTTCCTTTTTTGTTAAATAGCATGATCACGTAACTATTCATCCCTATACATTATGATTTTATTAAAGTGTGTTTTTTGAACTCAGGAAAATGGATTTATGCAGTATTTATTTTGTTTCTGTCTTATTTTGCTCAACATTGCGTTCCTAAGATTTGTCCATATTGTTCCATATAAGCTATAGTTAGTTCAATCCCATTGCTGGATAGTATTTCATTATATGAAGGTGCCACAATTTATTTATCCATTCTACAATGGCTGGACATATGGCTTGCTCTCAGTTTGGACTATTACAAATATTGACAGTATGATTATTCTTGTACAAGTCCCTTGACAAAACTGTGCCCACAATTCTGTTGTGTACTTATAACTTGGAATATAATTGATGGGTTGTAGGGAATTCACATGTTCAACTTCATAAGTATTTCCAAGTAGTTTTCCAAAGCAGTGGGATCAATTTGCATGCCCAACAGCCATGTGATAGAGTGCCGAATTTTTCAGTTATTTTAGTCATCTGGCCTATGGAAAATTTTTTCAACGACTTTTAAGAACACAAATTTTGCAAATAGCATTGTAAGACTATACTGCCAGGATTCAAAACGATGACAGATTTGGGCAATGAAGCAATGACAATAAGGTCAAATGCAGCAGGAACTACATAAAGCTACATCATGTGACCAAGTACAGTAGGGGGAGACTAAGTGTCACAGAATTTCACATGAAAAAGATGGTGGGATGTTACAAAGGTGTAGCTGGCAGGAAAAAAAAGAGTGCTATCTAAACTTACATCAAACAGGGGCAGTTTTCTCTCAGCAGAGCTTGTGTATGCCTACTCCCTAATGAGAAGTTATCATTTCTCTCTATTCATTTCTTAGTCAATGAACAAGTGAATGAATGAATGATTGAATAGTTTGTGTTCAAAACTGAATACTAAAGTAAAGACACTCCAGCAAAACGCCTCTGAGTGTTCTCTCTCTTTCCCTCTAAATTTCCTTTTTATTCAAAGAAAGACAGAGAAAATTAGGTGACAATTATCAGAGGAGAAGCAAATGATTAAAATACGAGCCAGTTAAATCAAACCTGGGATATTTTGGAGACATTTATGAAACAACAGGTTTTGTATAAATCATTTAAGTCTTACTTATGCTTTCCAAAGCAGAACTCTTTTCCTATTCTGTTTCGTCCATTTCTTTTGGTTTTTTTCTTCTCTTTTCTTCTAAGTTCATTTTTTTTCTTTATCTTTATGAAAGTGTTATTTCTGTATTTTATTTAAAAAAAGAATCCTGCAGACAAAAGCCTGCCAAATCAAGAAGTCCCTCTTCTTTCTTTCTTTCTTTTTTTTTTTTTGGTGAGGAAGATTGGCCCTGAGCTAATGTCTATGCCAATTGTCCTCTATTTTGTATGTGGGATGCCACCACATCATGGCTTGATGAGTGGTGTGTAGGTCCACACCCAGGATCCAAACCTGGAAACCCAGGGCCGCTGAAGCAGCGTACACGAACTTAACCAATACCCCACTGGGCTGGTCCCAAGAAGACCCTCTTCTGATCATGCCCTGCTCAGCTTACGTGTGCACTTCCACAGAGAGTCCTGTTTCCCTTCAGTTCTCCCCATTAGTCATTTCACCCAGTGCAGCATTCTAGTTTTATTTTTTTGAAGAAAATAATAACTTTCGGGGGGTTTAGATATACGTAAAAATGAAAAATAGAATGAAATTTTAAAAATTCATGCCCATAGAGATTATTCCATGTAAATAAAGTCACACCTCATAAACTTAATGTCTATTAGCATTTCCAGACTTTTCTTTTTTATGTTTATTCCAGTTTCCAGGCATAATCAGCTTCTTGTTTTGCACCATTTGTATTTGCATGCCTCCTCAAAGCTGAGGAATAAATGCCCTGTTTCATTGCTATTTCCCTAGGTTATTTTGGTTCAGTGGTCTGATGTGTGTAACGCTTCATAAAATTAAGAAATATCTTATTAATGCCTTCATTTCCCCTTCAGGTTTTTTGTCTGTATGATCTATGCTACAGATTACATTTACTGTAAACCTAATCTATTTTTAATGACACTTGCCAAGAAAACCGTGGCTTTATTTTTCTGTTTACTTGGTAGTTGCCTAGCAAATTGCAGCGGTCTATCACTAATTCGGAAGGAAGGTGGCATGTTAAATTTCACCATTTATCAGTTTTCCCTATGTAACTGGCATATCAAAGAACGGTGCATTTTAAATCATCTAGTGCTTGCCTGGGGTCCCTTTTTTTTATGAAACAAAGCAAAAACTTAGCTGGAATTTTACAGCATCTTTGAAGAGGAGTTGCAGCTTCATAATAATGACTTACATTTTTAGTGTGCTTTAACATTGACAAAGCACTTTCAAAAAAATAATCTCATTTCATCTTCCCAAAAACAAAGCCGTTCAGTGTACTGGTTAGCATATGGCCTCTGGAGCCAGGCTCCCTAATTTCAAGCCCTTCCTCTGTCATTTACTGTCTGTTAATATGACCCAGGGCAGTTTACTGAACTTTTCTCTGGGTTGTGACGTCTTCTTTTGTCCAGCGAGGATGATAATAGTGCCTATAGATTTGTTGTGTGAATGAAATAAGATAATCATTTGCATCTGTTAGTTATTGCCCCAATAATATGTGTGCTCTTGTAAATCCTCAGTGGTTTATAACTAACAGTTTATAGCTAGAGGTGGCTAGAGGTTGGCTATACGAGTCATCCCTGGTCTCCTGAACAAGTCTGGGAGTTGGCAGGATGTCAGTTGATCTAGGACGGCCTAGGCCGGGATGACTGAGTGTCCTTGACTCTGTTCTAGATGTGTCTTATTCTCTAGCAGTCTGTTCTGGACATATTCTCATGGAACAAGAGGGCAAGCCCCATTGCTAAAGTTCAAGCCTCTGCACTTGCTCACCATGTTAACATCCCATTGGCAAAAATAAGTCAACTTGTTGAGCCCAGACTCCAGGAACAGGGTAGGCTAGCTTACTTGTCATGGGGGGACACTAAAAATGTATATTGCAGAGGGCAGAAATAGAGGCGGGGGTAAAAAACTGAAGCCCTCGTTGTAATCTACAACAACATGTAAAACATAGCGAAGTGCCTATAAGACAGAGGATTCAATAAATGGGTAGCTATTACTATTGAGTTGATCCAAATGACATTATCATTTTTGTAGATAAAAATGATCGAATATCAGCAACTTTATATGGTTCAACCTCAAATTACTATTACAACATCCTGTAAAAAGGAATTACCATCTACGATTTTCAGTGGAAGAAACTGAAGCCTAATTAATTTTCAAGGTTACTCAGCTAGTAAATTTCAGCTTTTTATTTCATTGTTGTCTTCTGACTCTAAATCCAGTTGTCTTCTCTTATATTACAGCTGCATTTTGAGATGCTTGGTGATAGATAAATAATACTAACTGTGACATGACTTTATATATAACACAGACACATAATTTCCCAACTCTTTATCCTCATAAAACTCATGCACTGCCAGTGAGTACTGACATCTGAAACACCTGGTCTTCTGCCAACAATAACACTGTAGTATTCCATCTCCTGGTTACTAGCTCCTAGGAATAGAAATGAAGGTGGTAATAGCTAAATGCTATATTAGTACTCTCAGAAAAGCCACGTCAAAAGCACTTGAGAATTTGTGAGTTATACCTAATCCATCGTTTCATGCTTATCTCACTTATGTTTTCCTAAACACGGGCGCTATGGTATTTTTTCACATTTATTTCTTGTTTGTATATCTAATTATATTTTAGGCAATTAAACAGATACATTATGCATAAATATACATTCAGATTATTTTTACATATGTGTCTATTACATATTTACCACTAAACCCTGCATCACAATGTTTCTAGAGATGTCTTATATGTATCATCTTTCAGATGGCCTCTACTCGACAAATTGACTAGATTAGTGAATAGCCATATAGTTACAATACAATTGATTTCCCTATGTGTAGATTCAGATGAGTCAATTAAATGAACATTCAAATCAAATTATTCTTTCAATTACAAATAATATTTCATATAGCTCAGAAGGAGAGAATATTTATAAATAGCCATAAGCTATTGAAGCTCCTCATTATCATATATTGCTGCAGAATTAAATTTCCTTATCTGTCAGTATCTTATTTATAATAGACCCGGTTTCATTCCCCTCTTCCTACTTCCATTAAGGTCAGGAGCATCAAAGGATTCTTCATTCTCTGACAAACTGGTAATTTTGAGACTGCAGATCTCTGTTACTTAATGCTTTTCAAATTGAATGATTGCACTGATTTATTTTGTTGGTGCTGTCAAATCAAGAAGGACATTTATTTATTACCAGTGTAGAAAGCCATAGCATATTATCAGCATAGTGATGCCCTAAGGACTCATACTTCTTAAGTGTCCTGTTTTCTGCTCTGAACCTGAAAGCTGAGGGTACATGGAACACCTACCATATGACTTCTAAAGGAAGTGTGAGGAGAAGGGGACATGACGGCACAGAGTCCATAGTTGATTCCTATTTCTGTCATGTACTAGTTGTGTGACTTTGGGAAAGCTAGTTAGGTTCAGTATTCTGTCTCTAATATTTGTGTAAGCACTAACTCACAGTGTTGCTTGACATCAAATGAGATCTTGTTTGTGTACACTTAAGCGCCACGTAGTTGTTGGTCAAGCTCTGAATTGCAGAATCCAGAGAATCATCGGAGAGATATCTGCTTATATGTCTAGTGAAGGAGAAAATGAAAAATAGCCCACATAGCCTCTAAAGCTAAGGAAATTAACAATCACATCTTCCAGTTATAGTAACT
Source organism: Equus quagga (assembly GCF_021613505.1). NCBI lineage: Eukaryota > Metazoa > Chordata > Mammalia > Perissodactyla > Equidae > Equus > Equus quagga. Next base: position 95,008,582 of record NC_060276.1, read on the forward strand.
TATTTTAGGGGTTTTCTTTTTCTGAATATCATAATTGCCACAGATCATTTTGATTCAAGAGTATAGACTGCAGTATTTTTCAAACTTCTTTTTTACTGTGATACTGTAAGAAATTCGTTTTTATTTTAGATCATTATACACATGCTGCACACATACACACACGTATGAAAGCAGTTTCATGAACTGTTACTACCTGTGTTGCTGTCTAATATTTTCTACTCTGCCTTGTTCTATTGTAGTTTATTTTACTTTTTTAAAAAAGGTTGACCAGTTTCCCAGCAGCAATGTGTCATGTCATGTTTTAAAATATTTTGAAGTAAGACAGGTCAGAATTTAAATTCAAAATCATCCACTTACTAGCATAGTAATTGTGAACAAATTCAAATCTCGGTTTCCTCTTTTGTAAAATGGGAATTATAATAGAAGTAAATCGTATTTCATAGAGACATAGTGAGGATTATATCAGATAATTAATATAAAGCACAAAGTATAGTAGATGCTCGTATTAGGGGATTTCAAATCACTACCTTTAATTGCCTTAGAGATAAAGTTTAAAAAATATATTTGACTGTATTCTATCAAATTCAGAAAAGTTAAACAATAATCTGGACAATTCAAATTCTTAAATTCATTTTTACCTTGACTGTTTCATGTAGAAAGAAATCAAAGATTACTTTAGGATGTTTAATATCCATGAAAAAACAAACTTGATATCTAAATGCCACTGACCTAGTTTGGTGGGAAAGGCCATGAATGCTTTGGAAGCATCATTCTGGAACTTGACAAGTCCCTCACTGCACAAAGCCATTCAGGGCACTGCCCTGGTATAATTTAACTCTGTTCCCGAAAGCTCTAAATCCAGGCCAACATTTCTAAACACCAACGCACAGTTGATTACAATGTCACCTTGTTCTCTCTTTTCCCTCTTCACCCTACTTCATTTCCCCAACATGACTCAAAGTTTAAATTTATCTGAACCTTCCAAGTGTGTCTAAGAAAATTGTGTCATTGTTAGTCATTTACTTCCCTTTGGGCTTACAATACTTGGCCAAAATCAAATCTCATATTTCAAACCAGACCTCCCTCTGTTTAAAACTAGGGTGAGAAGCAGAAATTTAACTTAATTTAATTTGCATTTTCTCCCTAATTTAGTAATGCAAATTATTATATTCTGCACTGTAGATGCCACAATGCGCAATGCAACTGGGACCCTGTTGGCTAGCAATGCAGATAAGTGAATCAGTGGAGATGTTTACAGGGAAGCAAATAACACGCTTACTTAAAATTCATTGCTTTTTTATGGTAAGAAAATTCCTTTTCAAATTGCAATCTACAGGTGTTGCTAACAGACCTTTTTGGTCATTACTACTTTTCTTCTCCTCCACCCTCTTTTGCCAGGCCTAGTAAATATTGTTGACAATGGGTTTCAAAACATTCTGCTGGTATGTTATGTTTCTATGTCCTGTGAATTGCTTATCATGTCCTCTTGATATCATCTGAAACATAGTGTATTTTTAAGAGGAAACTGGATGATTACTTAATTGCAGTGTTTCTGTTTTCACTGGGTGTGCTACTGAATAGAAAGGAGAAGAATATGGTCTCCTAAATAAAATTCCCTAGCTAAGCTAGAAATCTGATTTTCCTAACTCACTCATCAGATGAATCTAAGCCAAAAAATCCTCCTTCTGAATGGAAATAGCTCATTGCTAGTCTCTCATGGAAGGTGAAGTTTATTTTGATCTAACCTATTTCAGTCACTTTTCCATTAAGGAATCTTTAAAAATATTTTTGTGACCTATAAATTGTTCAGGCAGCTCAAAAGTGGAATCACTTTTAAACTAGCAGGAAATCTCATTAATAAAATCACCTACATGCTCTATGTTTAATTGCAAGCCCTTCGGAAAAAATGTCACTGTGGAATGAGATATACTCAAAATTTTAATGATGTAGACTTTAGGATTTGATATCTTTATAAATTTAAACTCAGAAAAAATGGGAAAGGTTAATCATTCATAAACTAGCATCTTCATTATGCATAAGCATTCCGTACTTTCTACTATTTTATTACATCCTTGTAATTTTCTGAAGATTGTCTAGTTCCAGGGTCTCTGGGTCAATGGTAATGATTTGCCTTTGTTCAAGTCCACTGCTATTGTGTTAGGTAATCTTTTGGGTCTATCATTTCAATGAGACTGTGAATATGCTATTGATGTGTATGTGTAATCTTAGGAAACTCCCAGTTTGACCAAATACAAGGAGAACGGTCACATTGGGAGTAAGGAGTAGCATTTGGACCAAAGGACCAAACCAAAAAAAAGCCCTAAATGGATGAAAGGGATATGACCAGAGTCATGAGCTCAAATACCTGTGTGCCTGCAGAGATAACGTAAATGAGTGAAAGCGGTTGGATGCAAGAAACATTGGAGAGTGATGGGGTCTATGTCCAACTGAGATGGTAAGGATTTATTTGGTCCTAACCCCAACTGCTAGGCTTATGTGATAATGTCGTTTCAGTGTTTCCAGTCTTCCAATTTTCTATAAAAAGTCAGAAACACAGACTTCTAAATTGAAAATGTTGGCAGTCATTTTTAAAAATTAGCCACACATTAATTTATAAGAACTTTTGTTAGTTTTTTACCTTAGAGTCCTCATTCTTCCAAATTTTTAGGAATGATTTACATAAAATAAATTACACAGATTTTAAATCTATAATTTAATAAATTTTGATAAATATATATGCTCATGTAACCCTTACACCAAACAAGTTCAGAATGTTTCCATTCCTTCCCACCCAAATTCCCTTATTTTCAGTTCCAGTCAATTCCCTACTCCCAGAGGTAACAACGGTTTTGATCTCTATCACCATAACTTAGACTGGCCTTTTCAAGAACTCAATATAAATGGAATGACACAGCCAATTTGGGTTTGGCTCTTTTTGCTCAATATAATGTTTTTGAGATTCATCTATGTTGTTACATTTATCAGGAGTTTGTCACTTTGAATTGCTTAGTAGTATTATATTCAATTTATTTTAAAGTATGATGTGGACCAAGTCTTAAGATAGACTTGGCCTGTAGGAAAATGGTTGGTTATTTCTGGATTGGAGAGAAGATAATCGGTGAATGCAAATAATCCTAAATGCAGAAAGGATGGGAGAATGACCGTTGTGCTAGGAGAGCGTTAAAATAAAACAATGTGAAATAGTGGAAATAGAAGAACTGGAAGGTAGAAGAGAGCAAAGGAATCCTTAGGTAGGCCTTTCAAGGTTTTTAAGAATTTGGGTGTGAGAGGGACATAGACGGGACTAAAGAAGTGAAGAAAATAGCTGATGAAGGAATGTACTACTTAGAGGTTGAATTAAAAATAGTAACATGGTTTTTGATACCTAAAGTCATTTAAATGCTAATGTTTGGAACGTTTTTAGAATAGAAGGAACACAGCACACTTTTTGTTATACTTAAACAACATTCTTATGGGGGTGATGATACACCTATTTCTCCCTTGTCTTATTTTCTTTTCATCTATTTTCCCCATATCTTACTTCCCTCTCTCTCTTTTTCTACCACCCTCATTGTCTTTTAATAAACTTTTTATTTTAGAATATGTTTAGATTTATAAAAACGTTCAAAGATAGCAGAGTTCCCATACACCACATACTCAGTTTCCTCTATTAACATCTTACATTAGTATGGAACATTTATTACAATTAATGAGCTAATACATCGATACATTGATAATAATTGATACATTGTTATTGACTAACGTCCATGCTTCAGACTATTGCTAATGTCCTTTTTCTGTTGCAGGATCCCATCCAGGACACCACATGACGCTTCCTTAGGCTCCTCTCTGCTGTGGCAGTTTCTCCTATTTTCCTTGTTTCAGTTTGAGGAGTACAGATCAGATATTTTGTAGAGTTTCCCTCAATTGGGTTTTATCTTATATTTTACTCATGATTAGACTAGGGTTATGTGTTTTAGGGAGGATGACCACAGAGGTAAATTGCCGTACTCATCACATCATATCCAGGGTACATACTGTGAACATGAGTTATCGCTATTGATGTTGACCCTGCTCACCTGCACTGAGACACACTGTCTCAGTGTTTGTCAGTTTTCATACTGTAAAGTCCATGAAGAAACTTGAAGATAGGCTATTTTGCTTGCTCCCTCTGTCTTAGGCCTGGGGACACAGCTGTGGGAGGGGGATGCTCTTGCACCCATTAACAATGGTTTCTTTGTTTGCTACAATCCTGTGGGTTTGTGAATGCAGGCTTCATTTGCTATCAGAGCCAGGTGATCCAGGAACCCGTCCCTTGGGCAGCAGGCACAAAAGCTGGGTGCCAGATGTGTGCAAGCTTCTTCCAGGGAGATATTGGCGATCTGTAGTGGGCTTGAATGAGAAGGCAGAGGTGGTCCTGGCTTCCCAGTTCTCCGGGGAGGATGGCAGTAAGCCCCTAGATGTGTGCCAAATTAGAAGCCTGACCTTCAGGGAGTAGTTTTTAAAGTATGCAAATAGACTTCTTTCAGGGAAAAACTGAGAAATGAAAGTTCTTTGCCTGCTCCCTCTGTGCTGAGCTCTGGGGGATAGCAATGGGGAATCCTTAGACACCTGTCAAGAACTGTGTGTTTTTTTGCTATAGTCTCATGGATGCCAGCCACATTGGCTTTCAGAGCTAGGTGTTTTGGGGGCCTGTGCCACAGGTGGGAGTCTTAAAAGTTGGGGTGCTAGATATGGGATCCAAACTCTTGTCTCCTCAGGGAGAAGCTGGGACTTGGGAGTTCCCTGCAGATTTTATGGCTCTTGGTGGGGGTCAGGGGGGGCCGCATTGTGAGAGACTGTCTCAGCCTTTTCTACCCATTTCAATGCAGGTGATGTGAATATTTTCTCTTTTACCAATGTGTAGGAATTGCTTGCTCAGTTTCTGGATTTCTTCCAGAGAGAATTGCTCCATGTATAGCTATAGATTTGGTGTATCTATGGGAGGAGGTGAGTTTAGGAGCCTCCTATGTTGCCATCTTGTACTGGAACTTTTCTTATGGCTTCAATAATAATCTTAATATTCTGCTACATGATCACGAAGATTGTGCTTTTGTTTCTTCAGGATTTTCTTTCTTTCCCATCTTCTTTTCTTCTGATAGTCTCACAATAGCCTAAATCCTTCTCTATTTAACTGTGATTGAATTTCATTTTCTTAACCTGTGAAGATTAAGTCCACATTGTAAAATTATCCCTATATTGATGATACTTTAAGCACAGGTCGTATTTTTCCCACTTCTCACACTTAAGAGAAATAATCTCTGTTCTGTTTTTCATCAGTATCTCATTCTCTGCAATGAAATTCACTCGCCAATCCCTAACAATACAGAAAACTTCAACAAGGCCATTGCCATCAATGACCATTCAATAGTCAGAGAACAGATACAACAGAAATGACTTTTCTTTGAATCTCAACATTCTAAAATTGCTATACGTAAGTCCAATCCTCTTAGATTAATTTCATAATTATTTGCTTCTGTGTTTCTTGTGAGAGATTCTAATACTTGAGGCATTTTTTCAATCCTGAGGTTTTCCATAATTTAGCGGATTTTGGAGTCTTTCATTTACCAACAATGCTATCTTCCAGTATTCCTGGAGATGGTCTGGTAAACCCCTTCAGAGTTGGATTACAATATGTGAACCAAAGCGTATTCGTTTATTTTCTATTACTTGCTATGTAGACCATAACCATGAACTATGAGTATCCTATTTTAGCCTAAAACTCAGTCCAACTACAAAATATTTTACTATGAATCAATGCTTGAGTAGTACAGATAATGAGATGCTTCCATGTTGCCTGGAAGAATATTCTTTGAATAAGAAAAACTAAATTAAACTTTCCTAAACAATAAAGAAGTGTATTTCTTTGCATACCAGGACGCCCCCTTTAATAACAACTTCTTTTCAAGAGAATGCCAATGGCAGCCAGGAGTACTTACTTTCTTGTTCACTAAAACAAAATAGAGTAACTTCTCTTCAAAATATGGAATAAAATTTATTCTGATTAGTCCAACTTAAGTCACATGACCTATGTGGAGCAAGAAAAATAATCAAGAGAAATTCTATGCTTTTATTCCACTGGCAAATAGGAACTCACTCTGAAGCTATAAATGGAGTAGATACCTAAACAAAATTGAGGTTCTGTTAGGAAAGAAAAAGTGTGGCTTCAGCTGTTTTCCATTTTGTTTTATTTTCTATTCTAATATCTCCCAGGATTTTACTTACAATACATGGGCATTTAAGAGCTGCTCATGCCATTTAATATGTGAAAAAATGAGTACTGAAAATGTATTGGAGTTTAAGTACAAAGTGGCTTATAAAATGCATAAACTAACTTTGCATATTGATGAAATTATTCACAACCTTTAAAATAAAAATCTTTCCAAATTGTTTCTTTTAATTGGATTTGTTTCCTGGCTGCAGAAATAAATAAAAACTCCTGTCAAATTTGTGCAATATGCCTTCAAACACCAGAGATATGCTGAGTCACTGATAAATAATTCACTTAGCCTGGAAACAGATGAACCAATTTCTGAAAGCTGCAGATATTGAAGTCTCCCCATACCTTTCCTTGTTGAGATTAGCTGAAACAGATGAATGATGGCATTCTAATCAGGATAAAAAAGGGTATCTCCTTTAAATTTTCAGCAAGCTGTCATGCTGAATTACTGATGGCATGTCTACTCACATTATTTGTGTCAAGAGTCCTCTGGCCTGCTGCATCTAAGTGCTACAAATAGTTGTGAATAGTTGATATTTCTCCAGAAACAGCCACATTCGCAAATGATCGCATTTCCTTTAGGAGACGTCAAAAGCAAGGGATAGGACAATTCTTCTCCAAGTATTTTAAAACTACGTTTGAGTTCGCTTTACCCAAACCACTAAAGTAGTTTAGGATTTTTCTCTGATTTTTATTCAACACTGCAGATTGCACAGTACTTTAGGGAGCATTATTCAATAATCTGCTTAGTCTATTCTCCAATATCTGTGAGTAAAATAAATTCAAGAATCTTTACCTTCCAAAACAATAACTTAGATTCACAGAAATAATCGTAGTTATATGGTTTATGTACATTTTAGTTAAAAGCTAATGTTGACTGTGGGATCAATAAATGTACTTTGGTGACTTGAATAACTTTTAAGAATAGAGCTACAGAACAGAAGGTTGTTTTCACTAAGGTTTCACAAATACATATAAAATATTTGTAGGTCAAACGAACTAGATCAGAAAAGAAAAACAATTACCTGCACACTGAGCAAATTTCTCCCCATATTATTCAGCCTAAATATCTTTTCTCAAAGAATTAACTTGTAAATTTTTTTAATTATTGAAGGTAAATTTACATACAGTGAAATAAGCATTATTGTAAGTGTACAATTCAATGGTGTTTGATTGTATGCACACACAAACACTCACGTATAATATACACATATGTAATCTACAACCACTCAAGACAGAACCAAAGGCCCTGGGGCTTTCTTATTCCAATCACACTCTACCTCCAGATAAGCAATCACTGTTCTGATTTCTATCACCATAGGTTGAGATTTGTATGTTCTAGAACTTCATCTAAATGGAATCATAAAATACATAATGTTTTGTGTCTGTCATCTTTTAGTCAGCATTATGTCTATGAGATTCATACATGTTGGCGTATGTATCAACAGTACATTATTTTTTATTGCTAAATATTTCATTACATGAATATACCACAGTTTACTATCTTGTTGATAGACTTTTGTGTTATTTCCAGTTTTTGGTTATTATGAATAAAACTACTATAAACATTCTCATACAAGTCTTTGTGTGGACAAAATTTTTAATTTCATTGGAGTAAATACCAAGGAGTGGAATCACTGGATCATAAGGGTGGTATATATTTAACTGTTTAAAAAATTGCCAACCAATTTCCAAAGTGGTTGTGATACCGAACCTCTTAATCTCAAGTCCGTGTGTCCAATGTGCAGTAAACCAATCACTGAGCCATCAGTACTTGGAGATGGAGAAAGGTTTTATTTGAATTGGCCAAAATGAGAAGGCAGGAGGATGGGTTCTCTCAAATCCACCTTAACAAGAGAAGAAAGCAGGGGGTTTTACAGAGCTAAGGGGCTTGGCAGGAGGAGTTTCGCAGAAACAAAGGGGTAATCTTTCACTCCAGAGAAGCCTTTGGGCAATCCGACTTCTGGGCATAAAGCGTAGCTGGGGGCTGGTCAACTGGTGATCACGACCTCGCCAAAGGCATTCTTTCTTCTGCAAAACAAGCTCACAAATCCTTAGGTTAAACAAGCCAACTTATTGAATATCTACAGTAACCCTCAAGTACCCAGCTTCAGTTGTACCACTGTGGTTTTAATATTCATTTCTCTGATGCCTAATGACGTGGAGAATCTTTATTTTCAATTGAGATTCATAATAGTTTACATCATTGTGAAATTTCGGTTGTACATTATTTCTTGTCTGTTACCACACAAGTGCTCCCCTTCACTCCCTGTGCCCATACCCCCCTTCCCCTGGTAACCACTGAACTCTTCTCTTTGTCCATGTGTTTGTTTATATTCTACACATGAGTGAAGTCATATGGTGTTTGTCTTTCTCAATCTGGCTTATTTTGCTTAGCATAATACCCTCCAGATCCATCCATGTTGTTGCAAATGGGCTGATTTTGTCTTTTTTATGGCTGAGTGGTATTGCATTGTATGTATGTACCACATCTCCTTTATCCAGTCATCAGTCAATGGGCACGTGGGTTGCTTCCATGTCTTGGCTATTGTGAATAGTGCTGCAATGAACACAGGGGTACAAATGTTACTTTGGATTGTTGATTTCAAGTTGTTTGGGTAGATATCCAAACAGTAGTGGGATAGCTGGGTCATATGGTATTTCTATTTTCAGTTTTTTGAGGAATCTCCATACTGTTCTCCATAGTGGCTGCACCAGTTTGCATTCCTACTGGCAGTGTATGAGTGTTCCCTTTTCTCCACATCCTCTCCAATATTTGTTGCTTTTTGTCTTGGTAATTATAGCCATCCTGACTGGTATAAGGTGATATCTCATTGTAGTTTTTATTTGCATTTCCCTAATGATTAGTGATGTTGAGCATCTTTTCATGTGTCTGTTGGCCATCTGTGTATCTTCCTTGGAAAAATGTCTGTTCACATCCTCTGCCCATTTTTTGGTCAGTTGTCTGTTTTTTTTGTTGTTGAGTTGTGTGAGTTTGTGAGTTCTTTATATTAACTCCTTGTCTGATAAATGATTTGCAAATATTTTCTCCCACCTGGTGGGTCGTTTTTCCATTTTGTTGATGGTTTCCTCTGTGTTACAGAAGGTTTTTAGTCTGATATAGTCCCATTTGTTAACTTTTTCTTTTGTTTCCCTTACCCGAGTAGATGTGGTATTTGAAAAGATGTGGCTAAGACCATAATGACATTGAGAATCTTTACATGTACTTATTGATTAATCACATATCTTCTTTTGTGTTGTATTTGTTCAAGTATTTTGTCCATTTTTGTTAGTCATTTTTGAGAGACTTATATATATTCTGGACACAAGTCCTTTGTCAGATATGTGTGTTTCTTATATTTTCTGCCTCTCTGTGGCCTGCGTTTTTATTTTCATAAAGACAATTATTGAAAAACATATTTTTTAAAATTTTTAAGCCCAATTTATCACTTTTATTTAAGCTCAATTTTTTCTTATAACTGCTCTAAGAAATCTTTGCTGACTCTGTGTTTGCAAAGATATTCTGCAAGGTTTTCCTTTAAAACTTTTATGGATTGGATTTTTACATTTAGATCTTAATCCATCTCAAATTAATTTTTGCACACTATGTAAGGAAGGAGTCAAGGTTAATTTTTTCCATATGTTTATTAAGTATCTCCAGCTTGATTTGTTGAAGATATTTCCCTTTCTCCTTTGAATTGCGTTGAGCCCTTTCTTGAAAATCAATTGATTATATAAGTGTGAGTCTTTTTCTGGATGATGTATTATATTCATTTGAGGTATCTGTCTATCTATTCATAATACCACAACATCTCAATTACTGTTACATTATAGAAAGCCTTGAAATTAGGCAGTCTAAAGCTTTTAAGATGGAAACTTTGTCATTGATTTTAAATCTTACTTATTTCTAAAATAAGCATGCAAAAATATGAATTTCTCTCTAAGTATTGCTTTAGTAGCATCCCACGAATTTTGGCATGCTATATTTTCATTAGAATTCAGTTTAATATATTTTATAATTTCTTTTATGATGTATTCTTTGACCCACGGGTTATTTCAGAGAGTGTTGATTAATTTCCAAAGTTTGGGGCATCTTCTAAATATCTTGCTATTATTGATATCTAGTTTAGTTCTATTATGTTCAAAGAACATACACCGGGAGTGTTTAGTCTTTTCAAATTTATTGGTACATATTTATTGCCAAGCATATGGTCTATCTTGATGAAAATTCCATGTGCACATGAAAAGCATGTTCAGTAAAACTGTTGAGGTGATTTATAAATGTCAATAAGATTGAGTTGCTTGATAGTGTAGTTCAAATATTCTACACCTTATGATTTTTTGTCTACTTGTTTTATCAATTACTGAGAGAGAGGAAATGAAATCATCAACTATGTGGCTTTTTGTATTTCTTGTTTTAGTTCTGTCAGTTTTTACTTCATCTGTTTTGTAGCTTTGTTATTTGGTGCATTCACTTTTAGGATTGTGATGTCTTCCTAATGAACTGACAGTTTTTTGATATGGTTTAAGTTAAGTCTACCTTCTAAGCTATTTGTTTTCTATTTGTCCCATACATTGTTTCTTTAGGTCTCATTTACTGCTTTTTTTGTTATTTGAATATTTTTAGTCTTCTATTTTATATTCTCTACTGGATTTTAATTGATACCTATTTGTCCTGCTTTTATTACTTTTTCTTGGGATTATAATATGTATCCCTAATTTATCATAGTCTACTTACAATTAATATTATATCACTTTGTGTAAAATTAAAACATTTAAAAGAGTATAATTCTATTTCCCATCCTATAGTTTCTGCTATCTTGTCATACATTTAACTTCTACATCTGTTAAAAATCCTACCATAAAATATTATTTATGCTTTAAAAATCAGTTTTCTCTTGGGGCTGGCCTGGTGGCATAGTGGTTATGTTCATGCACTCCACTTCGGTGGCCTGGGGTTCACCGGTTCGGATCCCAGGTGTGGACATGGCACCACTTGGCAAGCCATGCTGTGGCAGGCGTCCCACATACAAAGTAGAGGAAGATGGGCATGGATGTTAGCTCGGGGCCAGGTTTCCTCAGCAAAAAGAGGAGGATTGGCAGCAGTTAGCTCAGGGCTAATCTTCCTCACACACACACAAAAAAGGAATAAAAAATCATTTTTCTCTTAAAGAAATATGGAAATTAAAAGAAAAAAATGATATTTAGATTTACCCATATACTTATCATTTCTATGACATTTATTTTTTTGTCGTAGATTTGAGTTTTCCTCTAGTATGATTTCTCTTTAACCTGAAGAACTTTCTTTATCATCTTTCAGAGGTCAGGTCTGCTGGCAGCAAATTCCCTCAGTTTTTGTGTATCTTACAATGGTATCGTATTCTATTATTTTTCATTTTTTAAGGTACAAATTACATATGGTAAAATTTATCTTTTTAATGTACAGTTCTGCTAGCTTTGACAAACTCATACAAATATCTCCTTAACCAACATATAGAACACTGCCATCACCCAAAACATATTCCCATGTGACCCTTTAAAGTCAACCCATCCTCCTACTACCAGCCACTAGTAACCATTGATCCATTTTTTGTCCCTATAGTTTTACCTTTTCCAGAAGATCATATAAATGAAATCATGCTCTGTGTAGCCTTTTCAGTCTAGCTTCTTTCATGTAGCATAATACGTTTGAGATATGTCCAATTCATTGCCTATATCAATAATTCATTCTTTTTTATGCTGAGTAGTATTTCATCAAGTGGATATACTACAATTTGCTTATCCATTCCATATTTGAAAAATCTTTGTGTTTCAAATTTTGGTGACTATGCATAACATAGTGTTATGCATAGACTATGCACACTCTAAACATATGTGAACAGATTTTTGTGTGAACATACATTTTGTTTAACTTGTGTAAATACCTGAGTTGTACATTTAACTTTATAAGAAATCACCAAACTATTTTCCAAAGTGGCTGTGACATTTAGCATTCACACTAGTAATGTATTTTCAGTTGCCTCACATCATTGCTAGTACTTATAAGAATTTTTTTTGCCAGTCTAATAGGTGAGTAGTGATATTTCATCATGATTTTAATTTGGATTTCCCTAGTGATTAATGATATCGAGCATCTTTTCATGTACTAATTTGCCATCTCTGTGTCTTCTTTGGTGAAGTGTCTGTTCAAAACTTTTTTTCATATTATTGATTTTGATTAATATATTCTGAATATAAGTTCTTTCTCAGATATGTGATTTGCATATATTTTTCCTAGTCTTTGGTTTGTCATTTCATTGTCTTAACAGTGTCTTTCAAAGAGCAGACATTCCTAATTTTGATGAAGTTCAATTTATCACTTTTCTCTTTTTTGTGCCACGCTTTTAGTGTTGTATCAGGAATTTGGCCTAACCCAGAGTCACAAATATTTTTCTTATGTTTTCTACTAATAGCCTCTTTTTTGAAGGATGTTTTCAAAGGACATAGCATTCTGAATCGACAGGGGTTCTTCTTCCTTCTCTTTTCTTGCAGGATTTTGAAGATGTTCTTCCATAATGTTATGGCATCCGATGTTTCTAGTAAAAAGTCAATCACCATTTGCACTGTTTCTCCCCTGTTAGTCCACTTGGGCTCCGCCCCTGTTCTGCATCCTGAAAAGCGCCCCCAGACAGAAAGCCAGATTGAAAAGTGGCTCGCCCTATGTATTTCCCTTCTCTTAAGTATCAAAGTTGTGAACTACCTACTGCTCATTGCCCGAACACAGTTGCCTCAAATAATTGGTCAAGTGTTATAGTGCTTCATGATAAGAGGGTAAACCTGATACCAGTTACCCCATCATGGCTATATGAAGAATTCTAGTGTGTTTAGTCTTTTTACTCCTATTTCTCCAATCTGCAGATGAAGCAATCAATAATATATTTTTGGATACTTACTCTGAGAGTGTGCTTATTATTAAAGATGCAGAGGTCCGGTCTCAACTCTTAACTAGCTTATAATTTTGTAGGCTTATATTGCAGGAGAAAACAGATGGACAAAAAGTATTCAAGAGTTTTTATGAATTGTTGCTGCAACTCAAATATATCAAGATTTTTCGAGTCATGGGCTGGTGGACTCTATAATTAATGCATGATTTCAAAGCTCATTGTCGCTCAGCATTACCTTCTATTATCCCCAAGTGAAAGCCTCATCCATTTCCCACAGTAATAATTCCAAGGTTTCTCTCTCTAATGCTGGGACAATTAAGGGCATGAGTTCTTAATATAGACCCACCAGTAAATATAATTGAACACCTTCACAGCTATCTTATCTTCAGCAAATTCAACCCAAATGTGTATATTCAGATTTGCATGAAACCAGTCAAGCAGGACCATTCTCCACTTCATGAACATCACCAGAAGGGATGTGCTTATTTGCCGTTAGGATGAAGTCCTGCTGAAAAGAGCTCCAGGATTTGTTGATATTTGTCTTCCTCCTGCTTTAGTCTTTGAAAAACTGTTTGAGCTTGGAAATAATCCTTGAACACCTGTTTGACCTTGGTAACAAAAATTTCAAAGGAATTAACACCTGTATTTACGGCTTTAATCATTCAAAGAGTGTAATCAGGAAACTGCTTTATTCCAGGTCATGCGCTAGACCCAAGGGGGCAGGGCACAAACATACATAAGATTTATTTTTCATCTGTGGAGAGTACACAGTTTAGCCTGGGAGAAGGACACGTTAGCAAACTATGTGAATGTAATTAAATTATAGTGCAACAGTGTGTGCCTGTGTGTGTGTGAGAGAGAGACAGAGAGAGACAGAGGGAGTGGGGGTTTGGGGACGTTTGCTATCTTGGTGGTAAAGGCACATTAACTAGCCCTTTGGTTTAAAAAATATACAGGAGGGCCCAACCCAACTCACTTAATTCAGGAAAAATTGTGGGCTGGCTACAAAATCTTGACAAAACCTCTTCAGGTCGACATTTGAGCCTACAATACTGATCGGACAGTTGCTCGGAGGTTCTCGAGCCAGAGGTTATGAATCTCTTTGCCAGCTGGATGCAGCTGCAGTTTGGCATGTTAGTTCTTCCATCTCACAGGAGTGAACTGATTGATGGAAACTGCCTGACCTAGGCCCAGACGTGACCAAATGCAAACGGGCCAGGGACATGATGTGGATGGTGCCATATACCAAGGGATATGTAATTTGGAATGAGATTGGTGGAGCAGCCTGAGCTGAAGTTGGCAGGTACTTTGTCAAACAAACCTGGGCTGAAGACCAGAAAAATCCAAGGCAAAGGTGGTAGCCAGGCAGCAAGGCAAGGTTTTAGGCAGAAACGCCAGCAGGTTTTTTTGTTTGTTTGTTTGTTTTTGAGGAAGATTAGCCCTGAGCTGACATCTGCTGCCAATCCTCCCCTTTTTTTGCTGAGGAAGACTGGCCCTGAGCTAACATCTGTGCCCATCTTCCTATACTTTCTATGTGGGACGAGCAGGTTTTAAATGAGGGCTGCATTATTGAGCATGACACTGAGGGAGGCTGGAGGTCTGATGTGTCAGCAGCAAAGGGAAGGACAGTCATGTCATTGAACAGGACTGATGCAATATTGTCAGTGTAAATGCCAGTATTTTGTAGCTTATGAGATGATTGTGTCCACAGGGAAAACCTCCTATTCCCACAGCTATGTTGCAGTTTTAATGGACGCAGGTATTCCGCTCTCAGAGCCTGCTGTTTCTGGAGAAAAGACAAATTCTGTAAAAATTTCAACTTGCAGGGGCCAGCCCTGTGGCAGAGTAGTTAAATTTCCACGCACTCGATTTTGACGGCCCGGGTTCACGGGTTCGAATCCCAGGTGCGGACCTACTCCATTCATCATCCACACTGTGGAGGCATCTCACATACACAAACGGAGGAAGATGGCACAGATGTTAGCTCAGGGCTAATCTTCCTCACCAAAAAAACATCTCAACTTGCTTCTCAGAAGAGTGACCCATACTAAAATAGGAAGGGAATACAAGGCTGCAAATTTTCAATGCAAATCGTATCGTAACTTTGGGTTCTTAAGGGAAAGCACTTAGTTTCTCAAATTACTGCACAAAGTAATCTATGAAATGAAAATCCTTGCAAACACCAAGTGCACTCAGAGAGCACTTGAAGTACTTGGCAATCATTCTGAAGCTCTTTATTAAAACCTTAAAGCTCACTATTCCCAGCACTCTCAGATGAAAAAGAAAGAGACACTGGATTATCTGTGGAGGGCACAGGGATTGCTTCAGTTGATACTTTTAAAGTGTTCCTCGCTTCTCCACTGCGTTAATAACCACACTCGACAAAGACCTTATTGCCATAGATTTGTGTAAATGATTTATTTTTAGCAAAATATTTCTTTTTTTCTTCCCTCCTGCTTTTTTCTCCCCAAATCCCCCCAGGACATAGTTGTATATTTTAGTTGTAGGTCCTTCTAGTTGTGGCATGTGGGATGCCGCCTCAATGTGGCCTAATGAGTGGTGCCGTGTCCGTGCCCAGGATCCAAACCCTGGGCCGCTGAAGCGAAGCGCATGAACTTAACCACTCGGCCACGGGGCCAGCCCCATAGCAAAATATTTCTGCTCAAGTTGTCTCATAGAATACGTGAATTTCTCGAACATGTGAGCAATGCTTTTTGCTATCTCTCCAAGCTTCAATTTTTTTAACATATAAAATGAAGACACTGAGTGAAAACTTAGAAATATGTTCTAGTGACACAGTCTTACACATAGGCAAATGATTGTATACTAAAAATGTGCATTGTCACTTAATGTAAAATATTAATATTTAGAAATAATATAAATGTCCAAAAGTGAATAAATTAATTATGGCATTGTTCAGTGGATTATAATGCGACTATATACCATCACATTCACAAAGGGCTTTAATGACATGTGAAAGTGCCTGTGATACAATGTGATTTTTCAAAATTGGGAAATAATATTATGTTAACAGCATTATTTTAACATTTGTATAAATTTTATGCAGAGGCTGGGGGAAACAGGTGCTGTCATACATTGCTGGTGGCAATAAGATGATACAACATCAAATGGTGGAGAATTTGGTAATATCTAACAAAAACGCATAGTCATTTACCCTTCAAATTAGAAGTCCCACTTCTCAGAATTTACCCTGAAGATACAACTGCAACAGTGTGAAAATATATATAATCAAAGCTATTTATTAGAGCATTATTTGTAATTGCAAAATATTGGAAACTACCTAGATGCCCAAGCTTAGAGAGAGATTGAATAAACTGTTATATATGCATAAGTGAGTACTATGCAACTGTAAAACAGAATGAAGATTCCTATGAATTGACACAGAGTGATGATATTAAGTAAAAAAAGCAAAGTGCAAAAGAGCATAAATGTATGTTACTATTTGTGTGTATGAAAGATGGACAAATAAGAAAACATATATATGTCTGCTATCTTCACACAAAAAGAGAAAACAATGACTTGGATACACGTAATGGAGGAACAGGGTGGAAAGGATACAGGAGGAAATGACACTTCTTTGAGTGTATCTTTCTGAATATTTTTGACTTTGGAATGTATGTTAATGTTTTACATACTCAAAAATAAAATTAAATCAATAAGAACGAAGAGGGAAAAATCTAAAAGTGAGAGGAAATTAAAATAAATGAACTTAATTTCATTTCAAATGAATATCATAGCCACACTGAAGCAAAAAGAAGGAAGGAAGGAAGGACTAATCCAATTAACTCAGGAATGAGATATTTGACTACATATTCTCAGTCTTGGGCAGGGTTGTGGGTAGGGGAGGAGATTTTCAAACAAATTTTGATTTCTTTTTAAAAGATTTTATTGTTGTAGTATGGAGGAAGCAATTCTTTTTTTTTTTTTTTTTTTATTAATGTTATGATGGATTACAAGCTTGTGAAATTTCAGTTGTACATTTTTGTTAGTCATGTTGTGGGTACATGGAGGAAGCAATTCTTAAGCTATTTTACGTGTATTAAAGAATTGAGCAGAACTGATGATATTGTTGGGAGCCACTGTTCCCACTACGCAAGAAGGAACATAAAAATATAGAAAGTGGAGAAGGCAACAGAGGATCCTGTGGAAATGGATTAGAATTAGAGATGTCAACGTGAATCCATGATTTCTAAAATATGTACATGTATGTGTACTTGTTTACATGCACGTGTCTATGTATGTGTGTATGTATGTTTCAATGTATATTTAGATATATGTGTATATACAGGAATATTTTCCTAACTCTACCCAGTAAGACAGCCAAAGAGCAAAGTCACCACAGGAGCAATGAGCACACAAAGCACCCAGATTTAGGTCTCTAATACCATTTCTCATGAAAGAGTCAAGAGTCCTTGGAGAAATGGTTGATTCCAGGAATGAGGCAGGGTAGATACGAGATGAGCCTGGAGCATCTTGTTGTGTTTGAAAGTAAGAAAGAGTAAAGAAAAAGATTGATGTGTCAGTTCACAAGGGCATAGGAACTAACTTGATAGGGCTCCTACCGGCCAGATGCCCTGACAATTTGAGCATTAAAATAATTAAGAACCATAAAGAACCGTTGATAAAATAGAAATTCATGAGTCCACAATGACAATGAATAGATAAATAAATGAATGTGGATGGGATGGTGTAGGAGAACCTTTGCTTACAGCAGAATTCAGAGCACCGACTGGCCAATGCGAAGGGAGTACTGGAGTTGGATATCATTATTTTGCAACCCTAAAGATAAAAATCGGATCAGTCAAGAATTATTTATAGATACTAAATCAAGGGAGAAGTTTTGATGATGAGCAGGATATCTTCATGGCCTTGGAGTGTCTCCTCACAGACTGCTTATGAATTTCAAGGGAAGAAAAATAGTAATTATACATTGGAGAAATAGAAAAACATTTGACAGAATGATCAAAATTAACATTACCTATGTAGGACAGACAGATAAGATGTGATACCTTATGAAGGCTGCAAATTGGAATCTAACCATGAAGAAACACCAGACAAACCCCAGATGAGGAACAGTTCACGTAAAAAGATGCACGCATATAAATATTCATAATGTCTTATTCCTACCAGCCCTTAAGTGGATACAACCAAAATGTTCATCAATAGTGAATGCATAAAGAGTATGCAATATTCAAACAATGGAATACTACTCAGTGATAAAAAGGAACAAACTTCTGATATATTCAACAACATGGAAAATCTTGGAAGCATTTTGCTGAGTGAAGGAAGTCACACAAAGGACTACAGACTGTATGATTTAATTTACATGAAATTTGAGAATAGGCCAAAGTAGTTTATGGAGATAGGAAGCAAATGAGTGTTGCCTGGGGCAGGAATAGTAGTGTGAATTGACTGCAAATGTGCATAAAGGAACTGTTCTAGTGTGATGGAAATACTCTACATCTTGAATGGGTGGTGGTTACATGAATTTATATATTGGACTAACGTATGGCACCATTTACATAAAATTAGAGTACTCTATGGTGTCTAAATTATATCTGAATAAAGTTTATTTAAAAAGGCGAAGGGAAGGTGTCCTCATGGAAAAAATTTTGGATGGAAATACAACAAAATAATCACATTGGTGACTGGGTGGCTCTTATTTTCACTTTTATACTTTCTTGCATTTAATCCATTTTGTCCAAGGAGAAAACCTCAATATTTGGTAAGTTTATGTTTCTGTTTAAAGGCACTCTATTTTGCAGATGACGGTAATGTGTGACATTCCAGATTCTTCTCTGTGAGGTGTGCTGTAGAGGCAACACATCGCTCAACTGAGAGATCTGGGTTCTGATTCTTGGTATTCTGCTGAGTGCTGTCCATTTTGTGAAAGTCACTTGACTTCTCTGAGTTGAGTTTCTTTACCTGTAAAATGAGGAGACTTGATCTACT
This sequence comes from Equus quagga, assembly GCF_021613505.1. Classification (NCBI taxonomy): domain Eukaryota; kingdom Metazoa; phylum Chordata; class Mammalia; order Perissodactyla; family Equidae; genus Equus; species Equus quagga. Next base: position 95,027,737 of record NC_060276.1, read on the forward strand.
TTAGCTCAAACGTTTCATGATACCTTTGGTACCAATTTAAGAACCTAATATGTGAATCTTTTAATTGGATACCTTAATAGTATCAGTAATGTATTTGCATATTCAAAATCCTTTGGACTCGGTGTGCATTGCATCTTTTTCCTATAACCCATAACAGCATAAATACCAGAAGGCCAATTTAGAGAACCTTGACAGAAAATGTAACTTATAATCATCTTTAGTTTATTGCTATATTAAAGGTGCTACTCACTTTGTTTATTCAAGGAAAAAATTAGTCTTTTCCTTTAGATTTTTCTCTGAACACTGAAAATACTGCAAGCTCGTGTTAGAGACAATAGTAACCTTCACATGTATAATCACATTAACAACCTCTTTCCTTCTCCAGTGAAAGAACCATAGGCTATGAAAGTTACATATCCACTTTTTCTTTATTGAGTGAAATTAGCTTTTGACTCCTTTGATTACACGATAATTGAATCAGACGGCTGGTTCTAAGCGATATGTTTCCTTTGCTTTTCCATGTGTTTATTGTTGTTTGCATTGCTGCAAATGCATTAAAACTGAATGCTGGTGAAAAGAGCTGAATTCCGACTGTCAGTTGGGAAGAGCAAGCTGGCTGCCTGCAGATACCATTTTAACTTCGAGTCTTTCAGGTGTAGATTTTTCTATTTGTCTGTAGTTCTTTTTGGAAGACATATTTTTCTCTTCAAATCAGATAACGCCTTTCAGAAGGTAGAAAATGATGAGGGAAGGCTTTTTTTCCATCATCACTTATATCAGATGGCTGTGTTGATGCCACAAAATAATAGGGAAAAGTTCTAAATTGAATCTAGCAGCACTTTATGTCACATAAAGTAGGCTTTTAGCTGGATCTTTTATGATTTCATTGAGAACTAGTAAATTTAGCCAATACGCTAGATATTGGTTCTATAAAATCCACATTTTATTTACATTTCGCAATTCTGGCTAAAGGGCTTGTTCTGCCAATTATTGAAGGAGCCGGGAACAATATGTTTCAGTCCTTTATGTTATGTTTTCACAATACTCACACATAAGACCCAGGAATCCCATTGATGTAACAGGAAGTGACTTAATAAGCCTAAATCCTAATGACAATACATTCTGGGAAATGTACACTCAACTATGATCTTTGCCTTCAACAATTTACAACTGACTTTAATATGCCCGAGAGTGCTGTTTCCTATTGGCAATATGTGAAGACATTGTTCAGCATAAGAAAACGGAAGCAGCTGGTACTATTGTGTATGCTTCAGATCACAAGAAAATGAGAGTATATCCTGTTTCTACCTTATCCAGAAAACCTCTATTGACTCTCACAAAATTAGTAATCAAATTATTTTGAAGGCTTTTAATTTCTCCTTATTGTAATGAGATGTAACACTTATGACTCCGAAATTTATTTTACTTCTGGAGATTCCTGCAATTTGGGAAAGCTAGTAAGAAAGCATTATTAAGACAAAAACAAAACAACATGGCAATGATCTGAGCTATAAACAGTCATGGTTCTCCTACCTTCTCTTTTAGCGAAACACAGATGTTACATTTGCAATAGACCTTCTGTGGTAATGTGTTTGAGAATAAACACCGGCAGTTTCACTGAAACTAATTTACCTGCTTTTGATTAGTAATGCTTAACATTTTAAGAGCCTGGGAGGAAACACAGGAGGAAGCAATCATCCAATCACTGTTACTTCATGGACAGAGCAAGGAAAATTACTTAAATTAAGGTCCCTGTCCAAGTCCATTCTCATATCTCCCAATAGATTTCTTACTGAGGCCCTTGAACCCACGTAAGGAAGTAACCTGGTGTTTTGTTAAGCATTGACTCTTAAAAGCCAGAAAATCCACAGGAGATGCTTGATGGTGGGTGAATTATCGAAAGAAGATGCAGCAAAAAAAAATAGAGTTGATATTGTAGCATCAGTTCTTGACAGAGTCCAACATGTAGCTGCAGTTTGACTTTCTAAACACTGAGTCAAAAAAGGATAAAAGCAGCTGGCTGATTACTCCTGGGTCAGAAAGCCGGCAGAGAAGGTTAAAGAAAAATAGGCAGTTGGAACAAAGTTAGACTCTATGAGTAACATCACATAAAATGGAGTTAATCAATCCTAACTCCACATTTAGAATCACCTGGAGAGTTGTTAATAATGCCTGGACCTCAATACAGGCAAATAAATCCACATATGCAGGGATGGTCATGGACGTGTGCAGCCATGGTTGAGAATCAGTGATTTAAATGATCATAATTTTTCTTCTAGCATATATCGTGATAGGGAAATTTTAAATTGAGAATATTTAATTAATTGTCTGAAAATACTTTCTCTATCCAAAGAGGATTTGCACATCCATGGATCCAACCAACCATGGATGGAAAGGCCTACGATGGTTGCGTCTGTACTAAGCATGTACAGACCTTCTTTTTCTTGTCATTATTCCCTAAACAATACAGTATAATGACTATTTAGATAGCATTTACATTGTATTAGGTATTATAATTAATCTAGAGATGATTAAAGCATATGAGAGGATGTGTGTAGGTTGTATGCAAATACAATGCCATTTATTTAAGGGACTTGAGCATCCATGGATTTTGGTATCTGTAGGGTCCTGGAACCAATCCCCCAGGATACCGAGGGACAACTGTATTTGTTTAATAGAGCAATACTATGCAAAAAGATATAAAATATGATTATCTTGTCTGGTACATGATGTAAACTCAATAAATGTTAATTTCTTGTTTGATTTTCTAGTAAGTATTTATAGACACACAAAAATGGTAGTTACAGGACACTAAATAAGTGTGACTATTTTTTTCATGGAAATATGGAATCAATCTCATCTTCTATTATTATTTAAATAACAACCAATTATTTTCCCACAAAGAAAAATTCCTGATTTGAGTTTCAGCAGTCTTTTCTCAGACTTTATTTGCAGTTACAAAAGATTAAGATATCTATATCAGTTAGAATATTTTTCATTGCAAGTAACAAAAAACTTAAACATAGGTGACACTTATTGGCTCAATTTTCTGAAAATTCCAAAGGTGTTTATGTTGTAGGTTGGTGTGGAAGGTTTCAAGTTAGAATTGATTCAACAGAGTCAAAATGTCACCAAACGCAAATTTCTTTTTGTATCTCCACTATGCCTTTCATGAGGTTGGCCGATTTCTGGGGCTAGCTCCTCTATGTCTTTCAAGATGGCTGCCAACACAACCTGGGCCACAGGCTTCCTAGTTCTTATTCAGTGAGCAAGTGAGAGCTTCTTTTCTTCTAACCATAAAACAAAGTCCTTTACTTAGACTAACTAGGTCATATCACATGCTCATCCTTAACCAACAATTGGTCCAAAGAGGATATAGTTATTGTGACTGGTTTGAGCAGGCCCAGAACTGGAGCTAGGGGGATAGGTGGGGTGGGGTGGGGACAAGTAGCCCCACCCAAATGACCTGGTTGCCTCCTGTGTGTATGTGTGTGTGTGTGCGGGGGTGAGGGAGGTAAGCAAGTAGATTCCAGGGAAAGCAATCATCAATGTTGGTGATCAAAATACCATATTTTAAGCAACTGATCAAACAACCATTAATAAACCAGAATTTATGAACGTGTATGAAAATTTTCATCTTCCAACATGTCTAGTTATATTATTAGATGGGATTAAGAGGCAACAAAAGATTTCCTTTTTAGATTCATGGAGGATGTAAAGTATCAAGCACAACTCTATTTTATATAAATTTATAACTCCACATTATCTATAATTTTGAGTAAATTGAAAACAATTTTACCGCTTTAACATCCCTTGTCTTATTCAAATATTGCACTGGAGATAATACATATAGTTCAGAGGTTCTTAAACTTTCTCACACCAAGATGCTTTTAGTTTTTCAATAATGTTTTCATGTAGGATCCTAGGCCAAAATAAATATGTAAGAGTTCTGTTTATTGAGTTGTTAGGCCCAATCAACTTAATTTTTGTGCTGATAACTTAGTAGCCATTTGGAAAAAGTAATACATATAAATCAAAAGAGAAAATAGAACATTTATTTCATTCTTAAATAACCACAAGATGTATTTGCCTGTTGGGCACTGCACACCTCAAACCCTGGAATCAGTTTGAATACCATCACTTTCATTTCTCATCTCACATTGATTTTTGTACAGTACTTGCCTTTTATCACAGCAACTGCCAAAATCCAGCTTCACAAAGATACTATGTAATCAAAGGGAATTTCACGTGATCTAACGATGAAACTGGGAACTACTTTGTCCTAGTGGTTCACGCCATGTCTGACAGATGTTGCTGCGCTTCTTTTGAAAATTTAAAACATCTCTTAGTGTCCTAGGGTGCCTTGGTGCACAGTTTGGGAACTGTGGTTATAGTTACAACAGAAGACAAAATAAAAGTCAGGATTGGAAAGCCAGGTTTCCGAATTAAAAATAGCAGGAGATGACAGCCAGTATTAAAAAAGGAAATTATCATATAAATCTTTCAAACATCTTCTTAATAGGTTGAATATTTGATTTGTATAACAAAGTTTTTATTTATATACTTTTTCCCCAAAAAAGACATTAAGAGAAAAAAGTACATTATATGATATAAATTAACCTTTGGAATTTTTAAAACCCTCTACTACTTCAATAATTTAGCATTCTATATTTAAGATTACCATGGAATTACAAACTCATTCTAATGAAAAATGGGGAGAGGCCAGTCCAGGAAGAGATATGACCTCACATTACTGTAGATTAGAAATTTTAGCACACTTCTAACTAAAACAGTACCAGTCCCAATGACAATAATTGCTAGGACCAGTCAACGTTCTGAACTAACCCGTTGGCCTTATCAACTTATCTCACATTTATGACTAGAGAGATATTAGAAGATAAAAAATTCATTCCCTTTGGATATTTTTTTTACAATGGCTGATCGTCACAGAATTAGGACAGATAGAGTGCTATATTTTTCCTCCTAAAAAAAGAGCAGTAAAACTCATAGGCTAATGTATCACAGTAAGATTTTAGAAGGAGAAAAATCAATTGTCAGTAAGATACTTTGTAATAAATCTTACAGTAGTGACCTTGTTTGGCTGCTATATACTGCAAAAAGAAGAGAAGCCAATCAAAATGGCATGAATGATTAATGCCTTTCATACAAAGCCCAAGATATCCTTAGAATATATTTGCTAAGGTGCTGCAGTGATAAGAAGGCAAACAAATGATAGAGCTCAAGTAAGGAGTTTCAGAAGGAGTTCTTAACAGAGACCCATGCAGTTAATTTCTTAGTTTTTGTTGACTATACAAACTGAAGTACTAATACCAGAATATACGTTCTAAGAAAAAGATGACATTCAGATTCTAGGTCGAAGGTGTGAAACTGGGGCTATGTAGTGGATTTTATTATTGAATAATCCTATAAAAAGATTATATATTCTGCTCTGCTGACATAAGGCTCAGTCATATTATCTGCTTTGCCCAAATGGTGTGTGTTACTTTTTAGCACAAATTTTAAGACTGAATATATGGTTCTCCATATGTTCTTCTTCCCTTTGCCGCAATGACCAACACTATTCCAGGCTGAGGCTGCTTCCTCAAAGTGGAGCAGAGCTGTATCTAACCATTGATGGGCATGCGGGGATATTTAGTGAGTTTGTCACTGCAACATAACCTAACCCATCTTGACCGATGCCAGTCGGTAGCTGCTGGTATTAGCATAAACGAAATGTGAGGAAACAGAGAAGGAAGAAGGAAAAAAAAGCAATTGCTTCCATAATGGGTGTATCAAGGTTTTATAAGCAGGTGAAAAAGACAGGCCTTGGAAATGGAGACAGTAGGAAAGAAAACCTTGGTAACAACTCTATTGTTAGAATCCTTGGCCTGGGACTAGAGTGAAATGATCACCGCTCTCATGGTTATCCTGAACAACCACTGTCATATATTTTCTCTAAGTTTAGAGAGTTTCAGTTGCTTTCTTGTGGTCACACAGCTAGGAAGGGACAGACTCAAAATGCATTGCTTTCGGTTCTATTGCACTGTCACCTGAAAACAGAGCATGAGCACCTGGCTAGGTGTGGCAGCTGCTCAGATCTCCCTGGAAGAGAGAATCTGCTGTGGGGAGTGCGATTAGCTTACAGCCTACAGTGCCTTCAGGGTTTGGGATTTCCTGTAGGCATTTGAGCTGCAGAAACACTTCCCCAGGGAGCCTCCATCCAACTCTCCTGCCAGTTACCAAACACGGTAGGGCTATTTGGATCTGGCCATTTCTGCCCAGTGTAATGTCTTCTCTATGGACAATCTTTAGTCTGGGGTTCCCTGTTGGAATACTGACACTTTCTCAGAGCTGCACTGTTGTCTGAGGCTCTTCCAGTCCCCTCCTCCTACCTTCCCCCTCTCCCTTCACAAGTGTCAGACCTCGGGCCAGCCTGGTGGTGTAGCAATTAAGTTCGCACGTTCCGCTTCAGTGGCCTGGGGTTTGCTGGTTCGGATCCCCGGTATGGACCTACGCACCGCTTGTCAAGCCATGCTGTGGCAGGTGTCCCACATATAAAGTAGAGGAAGATGGGCACAGATGTTAGCTCAGGGCCAGTCTTGCTTAGCAAAAAAGAGGAGGATTGATGGCATATGTTAGCTAAGGGCTAATCTTCCACAAAAAAAAAAAAGTGTCAGACTTATATCATGGTCTGAAGGCTTTCCCTGCCTACTCCTGCTCCCTCACCCCTTATCTTGCATAGGTTTCACCTGTGAAACAAAAATTATTCTGACACTTGTTAAAATGGTAAGGAAGACACTATTTAGGACCATTGTGAAAGACGTCAACACTATCACAATAGGGGAGAGAGTTCAAGCTCAACTTTAAATAGAGCAAAGACATCTGGGGATTTAGAACCCGTGAACAGAATGAGGGGAGTTAATGGATGGAAAATTACTAAGAGGAGACATTAAGAGTAGGAGGTTTCTCGCTAAACTGAGTTAGGATTCTTGCTGAAGGTAGGCCAGGGTGATCAGATATCAAGGGTGGGAGGATTCTCACTAAACTGACTTAGCAGGAATCGTACTAAAACTGGGCTGGGCAGACCAAAAACAAGGCACAAGGATGATGCCTAGTCGCAAAGAGGGCTCAGAGGGGTCTTTCCAAAATTTAGTCAAGGAGAGTCTGTGTTACATCCCAATAAATCTCTCATACTTTTTACTCCATCTTAATACCTACTGGAGGCCCCGGATTGACACACTAGCTGAACTGGGAAATCCGGTCAGTACCCTGTTCTGTAGCGAAATGTATAGCACAGCTAGAAGGATCTACAACTATGTACTGGGGGGCTTTGAGGACAAGAAGGAAAAAAAAGGAAATTGGCAACAGATGTTAGATCAGGTGTCAATCTTTAAAAAAAACACAAAAAGCCTATAGATTCTTATGCCTAGGTTACAATGGCTTGAAGGATAAAGTCCCTCTTGTTTTAAAAAAAAGTAAATAGAGGCTTGAGTGCTGGTAATATGCTGCCATCTATGGGCTGTTTCCTGTTTGTTAACCACCGCAGGTAGGAGTTTACATGGATTGTCTCAATTAATGCTCATATAATGTTGCCAGTTAGATATGACGATTATTTTTATTTTATACATGAAGAACTAAAGCTGAGGTGAAATGACTTGTATAAAATGATCCTTCCAATACATGGAAGAGGCCAGATGCAGGCCCAGATCTGTCATATTCTAAACTCTCACTATTTACATGCAGTCAAAATCTTAGTTGATAAATTACTGTTATGCAGGTTTGCTGAGGATGGGAAAAGAGGTATAATATTTGGAGTCTGCATTATGGTGGGAAGGGATTGAGAGATGTAAGAGGCTTCGTGAGTATTACATTGTGAGTATAATATTTTATGCGTACTGTTTCCATTATGCCAAGTCCCTGGAGAATACAACCTGTTGGACTAAAATGGATAGTCACAATTTGGTTATACATTTCCTTGGATAAGGAGTTCTATGGCTAACACAAATCTGAGAACTGTGCAACAAAATAGAGAACAAAGGGAAAATAAATGGCTCTAAATTCAACTTATATTCAGAATAATTTTCCTTTCTTTGGGATAAAAAGAATCTGAGAATGCTTAGCCATGGACCCAGATTGTGACTCTCAGCTCTCCAGATCAGGAAGTGCTTGTGCCAGATACTTTTCCTACTTCTGTACCTGCTCCTTTGCAGCACCTGTTCTAGCGAGCAGCAGACAGTGGTCAGAGTTGGCGGTTATAGGGTGGAAACTGAATAAGGAAGCAGCAGGTTGAGAGATCAACGCCAATAGTCTAATTGACATTGCCTGGTTTCTCATTCATACCTTAACCCTAGCCCATTGATTCTTCACGCAACCTAATCCAAGTGGACAGCCTTGGCCTGAGTCAAGAATGGGCCATTTATTAATTCATGAAATAAACGTTGTGCACTGTAGCTGATAGCATTATTGCGATGCCCAGACACCTCAGATTCCTTTTTACCATGTACAAGTGTACCTTTGTACCCTTTGGTATGCTTTTGTTACCACCCAAGGGGGGGTTGTCTGCCCACCGCAAGGCATGCCAATAGTCAAGAAACAAGGTGGTAGGAGAGAAAGGGATTTTTATTACAGCTTACTAGCAAGAGGGAAGATGGCCAACTAATGTCCGAAAGAACCATCTTACAGAACAAAGACTACAGGCCAGTTATATAGGGGCCTGGACTCCAGGTAGGGGAGGCCTCTGGTCTTCAGGTGGGGGCATCCATCTGGTTTCCAGGTGGGAGCAGACATCTGGTCTTAGTTGCTGATAGTCTCTTATTTTACTGGATATGCATCAGAGACTGGAGCACTGCCCTATACCCTGATCTTTCACTTGTCATTGATGATGACTAGTAGCATAGACTCTCTGCCTGGGGTTCAACACAGTCCTAAGGAACTCAAAAAACAAAGTTATCATCTTATCACAGCCATGAGGGGCCATAAAACCCACAGAGCCTGCAAATCCCCCAGAGATGGACCCTTACTTATCTAGGCAAACTAAAGCAAGAATTCAAAGGGGCTGAAGAGTCAGGGTTAATTAATCAGAAGTCATTCAAAGTTACAATATGGTTTCTTTTCTACAATATATCTTCCCTCATGTCAACCTTGTGTTGAGCCAGTATCACTTTTACTTCCAACAGCCAGCAATTTTGGGTCTTTTCCACAGGATTGCCCTTGGGCTATTGGTGCCTCTTTGCTTTACTTCACACACAGAGCCTGACGTGCCTGGAGATTTACAGTGTGTTTGACTGGCAGAGTATGAAAATCCAGTTTCCTTTTCTTGGGTCAAGATAACCCTGAAGCTCAACTTTCACCCCAGAGTTACCCCATGGGATCAGGTTGAAGCCTTACCTTCCACAGGAATTTCCCTGAAATCACATCCTTGCTTGACTTCCTGCCTTTGCCTGTCCTGCTTACCCCACTCCCTTACCAGTTTCCTCTTCATTGGAAGCAGTACCTTAATAAGTCATGATGTTAAGCAATAACAATGACTCTTGACTTCAAAGAGGTAATTGAATAATCACAATATTTTATGTATAACATAGCCAATGTATATTGCAAAGTGATACTACTGAGAAGGGAGTGGTTATCATTAGCAAGTCTCTTCGGAGAAGTTAACACTTAAGCAAATTCTTGAAAGGTCAATGAACGAGTAGGTCTCCACCAAGATGAAAAAAAATGAAGGGCATTTTAAGCAAAGGAGACAGACTCTGCTTTGATAATAGTTTCCCTAAAAAGGGATTTTGTAGACTTCATTTTATTCTGGAAGAAGTACTTCACTCTGAACTCTGAGAAGGGAAGGATCCTTTCTTAATTATACAGGTTATTTTGAAGCTGGGTACCTAAGGGTTACTGTAAATATTCAATAAGATTATTTTTTGAGTTGTTATGAAAAGAAATTAATCTTGTCAGTTTGCTGTTTTTTTGTTTAGCCTGAGGGGTAACTCCAGGGTCACAAGGATTTATGAGCTTGTTCTAAAGAATAAAAAGAAGGCCTTCAAGGATCACCAGATAATCAGCCCCCAGCTGCCATTCACAGCCAGAAGTCAGATTGCCCTGGGGTTTATCAAGAGTGAAAGAAACACAGATTACCCCTTTGTTTCCCCAAAACTCCTCCTGCCACACCACTTAGCTCTATAAAACTCCTGCTTTCTTCTCTTGTTAAGGCAGATTTGAGAGAACCATGCTCTTGCCTTCTTGTCTTGGCCAATTTGAATAAACCTTTCTCCATCTCAAAACACCAGTATCTCAGTGTTTGGCTTAGTGTGCACCAGGCACATGAACTCGAGATTAAGAGATTCAGTGACAATATCACTCACATCTAATATAGGACTTAAGACAGTGTTTAAGACTGTGATAAGTGAACTCATTTCCAGAATGCATTCTGGCCTTTCTGTTTTCCACCATCTTCCCCAAGTTTAACAATAATTACAAGAGAATGTTTGAACCGTAAAGAAGTGATGAAGTGATTTAAATTACCTAGGCCATCTGTGTATAATAGGAAGATAATCAATTAAGATGTTCTTTCTTTTTTAATGCACTAACTCATAAAAGTAGCATTTAATCAATCTCACTTAATATTCTAAAGTCCCTACTGTGTTTCAGGCACTCTGCAGTGCTCTGATTATGAATGATAGTCATCAGAAACTTAGGACTTAGAATTGGGGTTTGAACACACACTCAGCTCCTAATCATGTGACTTTGAGAATAAACACAGTGCCTGTCTTATAAAGTGCGGTGGAGAATATTTGAGTTAATGTATGGAAAATTCAAATCACAGTGCCTGACACACAGTGAGTGCTCAGTAAGTGTTAATTGTCACTAGTGTTTGTGTTACGGTTGTGGTTCTTGTTTCTGTTATTCTGTCATACACCAGATTTGCATAGGTTCTGTGACTTTTTTTACTGTAGAGTCAAACTTTTATTGTATTCCATTCTTCTGAAAGATTAAGAAGGATGGATGATTACAGCTTACATTTACAGAAACCTTGACGTACCAAACAGCTACAGAATGCTTAGCTTTCTCATTCATCTCAAAAGCAAACAATTAACTCTACATCTTGGCAAGACAAATTCATATGTAATCAGTTGGCTTCCATTTAGTGAAAGACTATGTAGATTTTCAATGTAACCAAAGGTACTATCCTGTGCTGAATCTTCTCCCCCAGCAAACAAGGAAAAACAAATGCCTTTAACATAGTAAAACAACAACTTTAAAGATATTCAGTTAAACACTTGATAAATACTTGGATGTTGTATCAGCCATTGTAAGCCAATTAGGAAAGATTAGATGTTTTTATTTTCAAAGTTAAAACATAGACATTTTGCACATCTAACTCTGTTCTGTAATGATAAAATAATTGTTCATCTTGAAATGAGAAATCAGTTATGGTTTTCCCATTGGTAATTTTTTTTAGTAATATAACTCCCCACTTAATATGTTTCAATTATTTTCAGATTAAAATGTCTAATTTGATAAATGGAAATTAAGGCCCCATATAGTAATTATTTATCTAAGACTTTAGTATTAAGTATATGGACTGAACATTTATTTTATTTTGTTTGGGATAACTGATATGTCAGTCACTTGCCAACCACTTCAATATAATTTTCCGCACATAATAACTGGCAGAAGAGACTGGGAATTTTAAAAAGATAATTTGAATATCAAGTCCAATGAGGCCTGTCATTTCTCATTGCTTAGTTAAGTAAAACCTGCATAAAGACTTAACTATGAAATATCATATGCTTCTTGACACCTATACTTCAGACATAATAAAGGCATCAAAAGAGTGGTTATAATATGTGGGAGTTTGGGGCTGGCACGGTTGCATAGTGGTTAAGTTCCAGTGCTCTGCTTTGGCAGTCTAGGGTTCACAAATTCAGATCCTGGCCATGGACCTACACACCACTCGTCAAGCCATGCTGTGGCTGCCTCCCATATACAAAGTAGAGGAAGACTGGCACAGATGTTAGCTCAGGGGCCATCTTCCTCACCAAAAAAAAAAAAAAAAAGAAAGAAAGAAAAAACCCCTGGGGTTTAATTTGTTTCATTCCTTTGTATTTACAGTTGAAAGAACAGAATTAAAAATCAGGTGTGATAGTTTCTGCTCCTTCTATGCTTATTCCAAAATAAAAATGATATACAACGCATACAACTTTTATTCAGCTCTTCACTGTGGTCTAGGAAATGGTGTTTGTTTTTTAGTGTGAACTTGAAAAATGGCTCTGACAAGTTTCCAATACTGTTCACACACTGTTTTGAAAATTTTCTTTAAGGGTCTTCAAATCAATAATTTTTCATTTGGTTCCGGCAAAGATAGCCTTCCCTGCTATTGTGAGAATTACTTCCCTTTGCAAGTAGAATGGCAAAATCTGGATCACGAACATCAGAAGTTCATGAATTTCTAATTTACATTGAAAGGGCCTAAAATATTCTTTGCACATTGGGAAAGCTTTGTAATTCAAATAGTATTCTTAACAAAGTTAAAATATCACCAAAATTACTCTTGGTATGCTTGGGAAAGCTTTGTGTGAAATTATACTGGGATGCTTAGGTGCTTCATTGAATTTGTCCTCAAGAGCCATCAATTTTTACAACTCATCTGAATAATTTCTTATACTGTCAAGCACTCTTATCAACACATATTTATTGGACTCAAAATTTCTCTAAGTGTTGTATACAGTGCAAAATAAACAGAAGATATAGTTTTTACTTTTGGGAAACAGTTTTTATTTGGGGAGATACACTGAATAGAAACAATTCTGTTAGAGAACTGTTAAGTATAAATCTGTACGACACCACTCTAAGTTTAATAGTTTATAAAAGAGGAAGCTCATTAAAGGCTAACATTTATGGAAAAGTCTCCAGAGGGAGTTGAGGCTCACACCTGGATTTGAAAAACAACTAGGATTTAAACATAAAAGAAGAGACTACCACTGTACTCCTTAGGTTTTCATCTAAAAGAAAACATCTTTTTCATCTTTAGAGAAAACATTAGATTGTTAGTGAAGGGGAGCAGAATTTGCCATTCCAAAATATGCCTCTTTGGCATAAAGATTACCTTAATCTGGTTATTTTTAAGACACAGCAGACACCAGAAAAGCTCTGAAAACCTAGAAGTTCTCCTTTTGTGAGGGACATTTATGTTTATAAGAGAAATCTCCATTTGTGAGTGTGTCTCCCTTTCTGCGCCTGGAAGAGAAAGATGACTCTAAATCTCTAGAAACTCATCAAGGAGAAGACAAGGACTTCAATCTGCGTAACAACCTGACCCTCGTTTACTGTGCTTTGCCTGATAACCTCTCATAATTGCCCCCCACCCACATCTTCTTTTGTCTTTAGCTGGAGATGGTATTTAAGGTGGTGGCTTGGGCCATTTTGGGGAGTTACTCAGTTTTCCTGGGTCTCTCCCAGGTATAAAGGAAGTGTACATGTTATTAGACTTCTGTTTGTTTTCCTCCTTTTTTTTTTTTTTAAAGATTGGCACCTGAGCTAACAACTGTGGCCAATCTTTTTTTTTTTTTCTGCTTTATCTCCCCAAATCCCCCCTGGAACATAGTTGTATATCCTAGTTGCAGGTCCCTCTAGTTGTGGCATATGGGACGCCGCCTCACTGTGGCCTGACGAGCAGTGCCATGTCTGTGCCCAGGATCACAAACCCTGGGCTGCTGCAGTGGAGCACGCAAACTTAACCACTCGGTCACGGGGCCAGCCCCTGTTTTCCTCCTGTTAATTTGCCTTTTTCTTACAGGGAGATCTTAGCCAGAACTTAGAAGGGTAGAGGGAAAATTGTTTTTCCTCCCTCCCCTACATTACTGAGCAGTATAAATATGTTGGTGCCCAGGGCAGGCCACCCCAAATATCCCACAATAGCATATTGATTATTTCGAATTAAAGTTACTTGAGAAGCAAAACGGCGTTCTGACCCTCCTGTCTCTATTCCACTGAAAGCAGGAAATAAATCTCCCGTATGGAAGGAGCTCTCCCCACATCCTTATCACCAGAGCTAGGAATTCAGGGCTGAGAAGCTGGGTAAACAAGCCTTGCTCATTCACTACCTCAAGCCTAAACTCTGCTTAAATTCCTCACTATTTACATACCCCAAACCTAAGTTTCTTTGTCCTGTCAATTCCTCACAAATTTGTGTCTTTGTGTAAAAGATATAAATATTGCCTACTTTGTTTACTCTTCAAGCATCATTTCTTTCTGATCTCTAATACGTACAGTTCTGGGCTTGGCTTTGGTCCGACTTTTGGACCGTTTCATTGTAACTGTGCTGGTCCAGCTTTCAGCCTGATTCCCTTGAGAGCAGACTGTTTATTAGAACTGTGTTGATCAACCTTCAGTCTCATTCCCTTGGAAGTGGACTGTTCTGTTAGAATTGGTTTGATTCAACCTTTGGTCCACTGTAATGAAATCAGACTATTCCTTAGAACTGGCTGGTATTAAGCCTGCAGGCTGGTTAAGCTGTTCAAGCTGTTTAGGCTATTTGAGAATTATTCCTTCGCTCTAGAGAAAAATCTCTAATAAATGAGATCACAGTTATTTAAATATTTTGAGGGTACACCCCTACAGAGGCCTCAGCTGATTCTATGTTTAAAAAACAGTCATTCCTCATGTACTTTTCTAACTAAATGGACCAATTTAGCCAAAAGTAATTTAGAATATCAATGGCCATAAGGGGGAACTTTTGAACTTTCCAAACTTAACTTTTCTTAAAACCAAATTGGACTGCCATAGCCCTGTAATTTCCAAAACTGAATGGAATGCCTACTTCAGTTGGTATTTTGAGGCTTCCAAACGTTACCAGGAGTCTAAAATTGCCTCTTTGCAAAATGAAATTTTAAGATTAACTGAGGCAAACAAACAATTAAAGAAAGGTAGAATGGCTTCCGAAGCCTCATGTTCCTCTTCCCTGGCTTATCTCAGGCTCTGCCTCAGACATCATCATGTTCCTCTCCCCTGGCTTCTCGTGCTCAGGCCATACTTCCAGACCTATCTTCCTCCTTCCCTTCTCTACCACCTACACCTCCTCTATAGTCTCAGTTTCCCCACAGTAACACTCTCTATCATCAAACTTCCTCTTTTCCCTGAACCTCGCTCCACTCCCTCTTCCTCTGAATCTGTCAGAACCTGTCCCTTTAAAATTAAGCTTTCTGAGGATTCACAGGCTAGACCCTGAATTTCTTATACTTCCTGGACTAAAGCTCAACTCTGAGCCATTGTCAAAGATTTTCCCAAAGTAACTGAAGATCCTCACGGATTTGCTGAGGAATTTAATATAGTCATTCAAACGTATCAACCTGGTTTCTCTGACTTATATCAGCTACTTAATATACTTGTGGGTGAAGGCCAGGCTCAGCATTGGATGAAACCTGCTAATTGGGGAAATTCTGAAAAGTCTCTAGCATTACAACCAGGAGACCAACCCACTGACCTATTGTATGACCAGACTCAGGTAATCACTAGAACTCCATCAGACAATTCCTAGGACTTTCCCAAAGCCTCTGGATTGGAACAAAATTCAGGTTTGTGCACAAAACCCTGATGAACCTGTTCATGACTATCATAATCGACTTCAGATGGTTTTTAAAGAAAATTCTGGTCTTCCTCCAGATGTTGATTCCACCAAGGTGGCTTTTAATTCTATGTTTATTAGTGGGCTAAACTGGGACCTTTCTCTTCTAGCAAAAAAGACCAGGGTGGAATGGAAAACCATGTCCACTCCAGATTTAGTTAATCTGGCAAACCAACTCTTTCCCACTCTAGGAGAATCACCTAAAAGAAAGACCACTAAAATTCTTAATCTTTAACTCCAAAAAATGAAGGCCCCTAAGCAAAATGAAAAACCTCCTAGTTTTTGCTATCAATGCAATGAGCCAGGACATTAGAAAGAGACTGTTACAAGGTTAAGCAATTCAGGTGCTGGCAGCCCTCTAACCAGCCTTTCCAATGTCCTCCAAATTCCCAAAGATGGGGCTCTGAGGCCCTAAAGAGGCTCTTCCCAGTTCTCCTTCTTAATCAACTTGAAAAAACATTTCTCCAGATTGTAGATGAACCTCTCTGTCCTAAATGGCACCGGAGCCACAGTCTTGGTACTCAACTCAACTAGGATAAAGCAGCCCCTGCCTCAGACTACCTAAAGAGTTCAGAAAGTGGAGATTTCCAATAAACCTCAAGAGGTTCCTGTCTCTGAACCTATTTCCTTTTGTTTAGGCCCCTTGAGAGGCACAGGCCCTTTTCTCCTTAGTTCCTCCACCCGTATTCATTTATTAGTCCAATGTTTCTTACAAAAGTATCACACTGGAATTTCTTTTCCCCCAAAGGGGAAAAGAATTCTAAAACTTGAAAGCAGCCATCAAAACAATCAACCAGGTGAATTAAATGACCCTTTGACATCTTTTACTTGCTCTGTCTCTGACAGTACTAGAGCTAATTCTGGAAACACCAATCATCAGTCCCCATTGAATCAGCTACCACCGTTCCTTATGGGCAAAATCATCAACTGATAATGGTAAAATTCACAGTGCGCTGCCCATCAAGATTCAAATAGATCCCTCAAAACCTCTCTCTAGAATTGTCAACACTCTATTGATAAAGAAGCCCTTCAAGGAATAAAGCCCATAAATGAGGATTACAAGGCTCAAGGCTTTGTTATCCCTTTTACTAGTCCCAGTAATACTAGTATTTTACCTGTGAGAAAACCCAAGGACCAAGGGTGGAGTTTTGTCCAGGACCTCCAAGCAATAAACAACATTGTTATCCCTCGACACTGTTGTTCCTAACCCTCAAATGCTATTAACATCCATTCCCACTGGAAGCAAACTATTTATGGTAATTAATTTATGTAGTGCATCCTTTAGCATTCCAGTTGATGAAGCTACCAATACCTTCTCGCCTTCACTTGGGAAGGAAAACAATTCACCCAGACGGTAATGCCTCAGGGGTTTCTCCGAGAGCCCTTCTTATTTTTCACAAATCCCAAGGCTGATCTGGATAACATAAGTTCCCTAAGGGTTCTACTTTGTTGCATTATGTGGATGATTTGCTTCTTTACCCTTCTTCCCAAGTCTCCTCACAGGAAGATAGTGTATACTTGCTAAAGCTTTTAGTCTTAAAAGGACACAAAGTTGCCAAAGAAAAATTGTAGCTCGCCCAAACCCAGATTCAATATTTAGGGCATTTTGATGTCCGAAGAAGGGATATACTCAGATCCAGATTAGCTTCATGGTGGCACTAGGATACCCGCCTTGTGTAGAGCCATCACTGACACTGCCCTTTTGGTTAAGGCCACTGGGAGAATTGTTGTGGGATCCTCTTTAACAATTTTTTTACCTCATGCAGTAGACACTCTCCTGAATTCTCATTACACTAAACATTTCTCAGTCAGTTGCGTGACCTCCTATGAAATCCTTTTGTTAGCGGCTCCTCACACAACTCTTTTACATTGTAATAACCTTAACCCCGCTACTTTTCTCCCTTCCATTACTGAAGAAGACCCTCAAGACTGCTTAATGCTGATGGATTATCTCCTGACTCCTTGTGATGATCTGCAGGAAACTCCTTTGGGTAATGCCAACTCTCGTGGTTTACTGATGGTTCTTACTTAAAAGGTGACAATGGCAAATACCGTGCTGGGTATGCTATTGCAACTCCTTTTGATATTGTTGAAGCAGCACTTTTACCTATGGCTACTTTGGCCTAACAGACTGAATTATAGACACTTACATGGGCTTGTAATTTAGCCAAGGGTTAAACTGCCAATATTTATACTGATAGTAGATATGCTTTCAGAGCAGCTCATGACTTTGGAATGTTGTGGAAGCAATGTGGCTTCCTTACCTCCAGTGGAAATAAAATTTAAAATGTCCCCCATATTCAGGAATTATTGGATGGTATACTTTTACTTGCTGCTTTAGCTATTATTAAAATCCCAGAGCATTCTATACTTGACTCTTTAAAAGATAAAGGAAATCATCTTGCTGACATTTCCACATGGAATGCCACCCTGAGAGGAACCAACAACAGCCAAGCCTCTGTCATGGTCCAAAGGCACATTTCCCAAATGATAACTTAGAAAAATGGGCTACAGAACCCCAACAACTGGCAACACAAAAGGAAAAGCGAGTGGAAATTCAACAATTGTTGGATTGATAAAAATAGAGGGCTCTTGGAGTGACATCAGCATCACGGCAGAGTGAACTTGCCTGGGACTCGCTCCCTTCCAATATACAACAAAAAGGAGCAGCCATATTCTAAAAGAAAATAGCCTAACAGCACAAAAACCTCACAGAGACATGCAGCCACACAACGGAGGGCAGAGAGTCTGGAGCCCCCCTCAGAGGAGCTGGAATTGGGTAAGAGAGAACTTTGCTCCCTCCCCTAAAGGCTGTGGTTGCTGCCACATGAGGCACCATGAGGGAAGGAGTTGGGGAGGGGTTTCATGTCCATAGGATCACCCAGGACTCCCTAGCGCTCTTCCAGCCTAGGGGGAGGCCCTCCAACAGGGCAAAAGCTTTTGCATGGGGTGACCTCATCAAGCCAAGAACCCAGGAGACCAGAGAGCAAGAGCTGATTGGGAAATCCGGGACTGTGTGCAGAAGAAAGTGCCCCTCCCTGGACCCACGCCAAGCCGTCTTGGCTGAAGGAGGAGGGCTCAGAATACACGGCTCTCTACCCCCACCCAGTGGCAATAGGCTGTAACTGCAACCAAATACTATCAGAATGAGAAAGACCCATCCTTCCAACATCAGGCACTACATCAAATCTCCAGACCAGAGAGAAAACAACAAGCACCCAGAAATCAGTGCTGAGGACACAAAAATATGTAAACTAAACGACGATGAATTCAAAATAGCTATCATCAAAAAACACAATGAGATAAAAGAGATTATAGAGAAATAATTCATCAAGTTCAGGATCTACTTCACAAAAGAGATTGAAACTATAAAGAAGAATCAATCAGAAATACTAGACATGAAAGACACAATGGAAGAGATAAAACAAAAGATGGATTCTCTGATTGCTTGTGTGGACATCATAGAGGAGTGAATCACCATAATTGAAGATAGACATGTTGAAATGCTCCAGACAGAGGAGGAGAGAGAACTAAGACTAAAAAGAAATGAAGAAAGTCTCTGAGAAATATCCAACTCAATGAGGAAATGCAACATAAGAATTATAGGTATTCAAGAAGGCGAAGAGAAGGAGAAAGGAGCAAAAAACATGTTCAAAGGAATAATAGCAGAAAACTTCCCAATCTAGGCAATGAGAGGGAAATGTGTGTAGAGGAAGCTTCCAGATCACCTAGATTTGTCAATGTAAAAAGAAGTACTGCAAGGCACATAGGAGTAAAACTGGCAAAAATGAATGGCAAAGAAAGAATACTCAGGGCAGCAAGGCAGAAGAAAATAACCTACAAAGGCACCCCTATCAGACTTTCAGCAGATTTCTCTGTAGAAACCTCATAAGCTAGGAGAGAATGGAATGACATATTCAAAACTTTAAAAGATAAAAATCTTCAGCCAAGGATACTCTATCCAGCAAAAATATCCTTCAGATATAAGGGAGAAACATAACCTTTCCCAGACAAACAAAAGCTACCACAAGACCCCCACTACAAGAAATCCTCAAGAAGGCCTTCATACCTGGTAAAAGAAAAAAAGGGAGAAAGTGGTCACAAAACACAGAGTAAGGAGACAAATAGGTAGACAGAATCAGAATAGAACAGCAAATATTCAACTATATCATTAAGCTAAAGGAAAGGAAAACACAAAAACAAAGACCATCTTGTCACTTTAACCACAAACTCACAACACAAGTTGGAATAAGATATGAGAAAAATAACTTAGGAGGGGAGGAGGAAAGGGACTGAATCAGTTTAGACTAAGGAAATAAGAGGCCATCAGAAAATGGACTATCTTATACACGAGATTCTGAATACAAACTTCAGGGTAGCCACTAAACTAAAAAGCAGAACAGAGACACAAAAAATACATAAGGAAAAAAGAAAGAAACACATCATAAAAAACTCCATAACTCAATGGGTAGACCAAAACACACAGGATGAGAAACAAAGTAAAAGCAGGAAAACTGGAAAATGAGTGATATAATGACAGCATTAATCCCTCATATATCAATAATCACCCTCAGTGTAAAGGGATTGAATTCTCCCATAAAAAGACACAGAGTAGCAAGAGGGAGTAAAAAACAAGATCCAAGAATTTGTTGCCTCCAGGAAACACATCTCAGCTCCAATGACAAACACAGGCTCAGAGTGAAGGGGTGGAAGATGATACTCCAAGCCAATGGCAAACAAAAGAACATAGGTGTCACAATACTTATATCAGACAAAGTAGATTTCAACATAAGGCAGGTAAAGAGAGATAAAGAGAGGTAGTATATAATGATCAAAGGGACAATCCATCAAGAAGAAATAACGCTTATAAATATCTATGCACCCAACACAGGAGCACCAAAGTTCATAAAGCAAATATTAAGAAACCTAAAAGAAGATATTAAAAATAACACAATAATAGTAGGGGACCTCAACATCCCACTCACATCATTGGACAGATCATCCAGACAGAAAATCAACAAGTAAACAGTGTAATTAAATGAAAAGCTAAACCATTTGAACTTAATAGACATATATAGACCATTCCGTCCAAAAACAGCAGAATATACGTTCTTCTCAAGTGTGCATGGAACATTCTCAAGGATAGACCATATGTTGGGAAACAAGGCAAGCCTCTATAAATTTTAAAAAATTGAAATAATAACAGGCATCTTCTCTGATCATAATGCCGTAAAGTTAGAAATTAATTACAAGAAAAAAGCTGAGAAAGGGACAAAGATGTGGAAAATAAACACTATGCTATCGAACAAGCAATGGATCATTGAGGAAATTAAAGGAGAAATCAAAAAATATCTGGAGACAAATAAAAATAACATGCCGTACCAACTCATACGGGATGCAGCAAAAACTATATTAAGAGGGAAATTCATTGCAATACAGGCACACCTTAACAAACAAGAAAAATCCCAAATAAGCAATCTCAAATTACACCTAACTTTATTAGAAAAAGAAGAACAAACAAAGCAGAAAGAGAGAAATAATAAAGAAAAATAAAGTCAGCAGAAGGAGAGAAATAATAAAAATCAGAGTAGAAATAAATGCTATTGAAACAAAAAAGGCAGTAGACAGGATCAATGAAACAAAGAGCTGATTCTTTGAGAGGATAAATAAAATTGACAAACCTCTAGCCAGACTTACAAAGAAAAAAGAGAGAAAGCTCAAATAAACAAAATCAGAAAGGAAAGAGGAGAAATGACAACAGACTCCACAGAAATACAAAAGATTATTAGAGCATACTATGAAAAACTATATGCCAAGAAAATGGATAACCTAGAGGAAATGGGTAAATTCTTAGACTCTTACAATCTCCCAAAGCTGAGTCAAGAAGAAACAGACAATCTGAATAGACCAATCACAAAGAAAGAGATTGAAACAGCCATCAAAAGCATCCCAAAGTATAAAACCCCAGGACCAGACAGCTTTCTTTGGGAATTCTACCAAGCTTTCAGAGAGGAATAAAAACCACACGATCATCTCAATAGATGCAGAGAAAGCATTTGACAAGATCCAACAGCCATTTATGATCAAAACTCTTAACAAAATGGGGATAGAAGGAAATTATCTCAACATAATAAAGGCCATACATGACAAACCCACAGCCAACATCATACTCAATGGACAAAAAGTGAGCACCATCCCCCTGAGAAGAGGAACAAGACAAGGATGCCCACTATCACCACTCTTATTCAACTTAGTACTGGAGGTTTTGGCCAGAGCAATTAGGTAAGAGAAAGGAATAAAAGGAATCCAAATAGAGAGTGAAGAAGTGAAACTCTAGCTGTTTGCAGAAGACATGATCTTATATATAGAAAACCCCAAAAAATCCATTGGAAAACTAACAGAAATATTTAACAACTACAGCAAAGTTGCAAGGTACAGAATCAACTTACAAAACTCAGTTGCTTTTCTATACTCTAACAACGAACTTAAGAAAGAGAATTCAAGAGTATAATTCCATTTGCAATCGCAACTAAAAGAATGAAGTACCTAGGAATAAATTTAACCAAGGAGGTGAACGACTTATACAATGAAAACTATGAGACATTACTGAGAGAAATTGATAATGACTTAAAGAGATGGAAAGAGATTCCTTGTTCATGGATTGGAAGGATAAACATAGGTAAAATGTCCATACTACCCAAAGCAATGCACAGATTCAATGCAATCCCTATCAGAATCCCAATGGCATTCTTCATGGAAATAGAGCAAAGAATACCAAAATTCATATAGGGCAATCAAAGACCTAGAATTGCTAAGGCAATCCTGAGAAAAAAGAACAAAGCTGGAGGTATCACAATCCCTGACTTCAAAATGTACTACAAAGACATAGTGACCAAAACAGCATGGCACTGGTACAAAAACAGGCACACAGATCAATGGAACAGAACTGACTGAAAGCCCAGAAATAAAACCACACATCTATGGTCAGGCAATCTTTGACAACGGTGCCAAGAACATACAATGGAGAAAAGATAGTCTCTTCAATAAATGGTGTTGGGAAAACTGGACAGCCACACACAAAAGAATGAAGGTAGACCACTATCTCCCACCATACACAAAAATAAACTCAAAATGGATCAAAGACTTGAAGATATGTCCCGAAACTATAAAACTCCTGGAAGATAATATCAGTAGTACACTCTTTGACATTGAACTAAAAAGGATCTTTTCAAATACCATGTCATCTCAGACAAGGGAAACAAAAAAAATAAACAAGTGGGAATTCATCAGACTAAAGAGCTTCTCCAACGCGAAAGAAACTAGGATCAAAACAAAGAGACAACCCACCAATTGGTAGAAAATATTTGCAAATCATATATCTGACAAGGGGTTAATCTCCATAATATATAAGTAACTCACACAACTGAACAATAAGAAAGCAAACAACCCAATCAAAAAGTGGGCAGAGGAGATGAACAGACATTTTTCCAAAGAAGATATACAGATGGCCAATAAACACATGATGTTCAACATCAGTAATCATCAGGGAAATGCATATCAAAACTACACTAAGATACCACTTTACACCTGCTAAAATGGCTATAATCACTAAGACTCAAAATAACAAATGTTGGAGAGGGTGTGGAGAGAAGGGAACCCTCATTCACTGCTGGTGGGAATGCAAACTGGTGCAACCATTATGGAAAACAGTATGGAGATTGCTCAAAAAACTAAAAATAAAACTACATATGACCCAGGCATCCCACTACTGGGTATCTACCCTAACAATTTGAAATCAACAATCCAAAGTAACATATGCACCCCTGTTCATTGCAGCACTACTCACAACAGCCAAGACAGGGAAGCAACCCAAGTGCCCATAGGCCAATGATTGGATAAAGAAGATATGGTATATATATATATAATGGAACACTACTCAGCCAGAAAAATAGACAAATTCATCTCATTTGCAATAACATGGAAGGTCCTAGAGGGAATTATGCTAAGCAAACTAAGCTAGTCTGAGAAAGACAAACACCAGATGATTTCACTCACATGTGGAATATAAACAAGTACTTGGACAAAGAAAACACTTCAGTGGTTACCAGGGGACGGGGGTGGGGGTAGGGGTGGGGGACAGGGGGTGAAGGGGAGCGCTTATGTGGTGACAGTCAAGAAATAATATACAACTGAAATTTCACATTGATGTTAACTATTATAAACTCAATTTAAAAAATATAGAGGGGGCCGGCCTAGTGGCACAGCGGTTAAGTTTGCACGTTCCTCTTCGGCAGCCCGGGGTTTGCCAGTTTGGATCCCGGGTGCAGACATGGCACCGCTTGGCACACCATGCTGTGGCAGGAGTCCCATATATAAAGTAGAGGAAGATGGGCATGGATGTTAGCTCAGGGCCAGTCTTCCTCAGTGAAAAGAAGAGGTTTGGCAGCAGTTAGCTCAGGGCTGATCTTCCTCAAAAAGAAAAATACAGGGCTCTGGTTTGGACCAAATAACAACCCAGTCCTACTGGAGACTCTAAAACCCCCACGCCCGCCTACTGTACGTGCATTTAACCATTGGTCTACTGAGAAAATGATAATATTCTTGTGGGGAAATATCAACAAGGCTGCCAAAAGTGCCTAGCTCACTTGTCCCACCTGTCTAAAATACAACCCAGGGAAGCCTGTTTGTATCGCTCCTAGACATTTTAAACTGCCTAATGGGCCAGGTTTGGCAAATGGATTTCATACAACTTCCTGGCTCATGGATATAAACATGTTTTAGTCATGGTTTGTATGTTTTCTTACTGGACAGAAGCCTTTCCTTGCAGACAGGCTACTGCCTCTTCTGTGGCTAAAGACCTTTTGGAAAGGATTACCTCTACCTGGGGAAATCCTCTTGAGCTTCGTAGAGATTGAGGAACTCATTTTACTGGTCAGGTACTTTAGTCTGCACTGTTTGGCCAGTTTTACAACGTTTTTCACTGTGCTTATCACTCTTGATCCTCTGCTTTAGCTGAACGCAGCAACCTCAATTGGCAAAATTTGTAGAGACCCTCCAAATACCTTGGCCAAAAGCATTGCTATTGGTCCTTCTAAGTCTCAGATCCACTCCCTCTGGAACACAAACTCTCACCCTTTGAGATAGTCAGAGGACACCCAATGCACTTGGCTCCTGCCTCTTTTGACAGCTGATGAATGGAGATATGCTCCAACATTGCAAAGGCCTAACTGCTTCTCGGAAAAATAACCATGTTTTGCTAGAGCAATCTTTTCACGGTGCGCTCCAGGGAGACAAAGACCTTACACATCACAGTTTGCAACCTGGAGACTTTGTCTATTGGAAAAGATGCCTCCAGAAGGATTCTCTGCAACCTCACTGGAAAGACCCCTATCAGGTGCTGCTAACTGACCCTTGTGCTGCAAATCTCTGGGGAATAGACTCTTGGATTCACGTGTCACACCTAAAGAAAGCACCTAACCCTGACTGAACCTGAGCATCATCTGGTGACTCAAAAGGAAAGATATCCCAGAATTGAAGCAGATGACATCTGATGAGACAGCCTTCCCAAGGTATCCAGACCAGGCCCGTTAGTACCTATAAACATAGGTTCCCTACGCACCACACAAGAGGGGCCAAATAAAAACTGGAATGCCAGGCTTATGGCAAGGAAAGTGTTTTTATTTTGGGTGATATCAACTGGGAGACAAGAGCGAGCCCTCAAATTCGCCTCGTTTAGTCTAATCTCCCCAAAAGATGGGAGGCGAAGGGATTTAAAGTTTGCAAGGAGTGTTTCTGTTTGTAGGGATAGGGGGAAGCCTGTGGCCTTGGGCGCTTTCCCACCAGCCTGTGTTCAGCCTTGGGAGGCTGCTTAAAGGAAGGAGGATGATAAGGGAATTTGCAGGTGGGTGACCTTGGCTGTTAATCTCCAGGGCGGGTAGTTGACTCTGGAACCAGGAAGCCAGGGAGTAAGCAGGGAATGAGTGTTTTGGTTTTAACCCCATATATGCTGGGTTTAATGTACAGGGACTGACATCAGGGCTGGCATCAGGCCTATTGGAACTTTGTCTGTCAAACCTTTGATGATGCCATAATGCTTCAGATGATCTCCAATGCCTATGATCTTGATAACACAAAACTTTAGAAAATAAAAGTGTCTGAAAGTTCTCTTGTCTCTCTTTCCTTGTTAGTCACATGTGGCCAAAATAGGTTCCCAATTTGTGCTCTTACCCTCTGATATGGGACATGACACCCAGGAAAGGTCCTTCCTGGCATGGAAGGACAAAAGCCTGATGAAACTGGAAAAACCTGACTCTTGATTAGTGATACTTTCAGAGAAGGATCTTGATCCAAATGGTAAATATGGAAATTAATAAACAGAAACCTCATTAAAATATAGTTTGGGGGCAAAAAGAGGGAGTTCTCACACCCTATGTCAATATCAGAGCCCAACAGGAGGTAGAAAGATTTTCACTTCTAGATAGGCAAGAAGCTCAGCCAGTGAGAGACTGTCACGACTCAGCCAGTGAAAAGCCACCACAACTCAAACTCTTTGTTTACAATGGCCCTCCCAACTTCCTCTTCCCTTAACAAAAGAGTTTCTCCTTCCCTTTGCTGCTGAGCGCTTGCACTTGTATCACCATATCTGTAGACCCTGAATTGCAATTATTTGCTGATCCTGAATAAACCCATTTTTGCTGGAGAAATATCTGACTGTCTATTTGTTTAGGGTTAACAGGCTTCACCACTACAAGGGAAGCTGCATCAAAGCAGGAATTTTGCCCTTTTAATGTGTTGCTCCATTCAAAGTGCAAAGTACAGTCATGGTGTTTAGTAGATGCTCAATAAATATTACTGCTGTTCATGTTATTATTTTAAAATTTTCTGAAATGCCATTTTGTTCTAAATAAAACTATCCTCTTTTGGGTATTGTCTTCTGTTGAATAAATATCTTGCACATTTTTTTAATCTCATTTAATCTTCATAATCACTTGGTAAATTAGATAGAGTAGGAATCAATATTCATGTTCTCACGTAATAGGAAACTGAAAATCCAAGAGGAGAAATGATTGGTTTAAAGTCACAACATTAGTAAGATGTAGAATTGAGGACAAGAAGTTATTTTCCTTGGCTAAGTTTCCTTCATATGCTGTTCCCAGAGTTGGATAGATGAATGAAATGAAACTTATGACATACACCCATGCTGTTAAAATTGATATAACATTTTAGAATCACTGAGCATTAAATATTTCAGGGCTTTCTTCAAGAATCCTTCAGTCAATTGCAGAACTCTATTTTTGAGGAGCTCATGAATTCTTTCACTCATTGCCTGAGAATATTTTGTAGATTCATCCTCTTAAAGAAATGTACATCTGCATAGCAATCAATGCTTATTGCCTCCCCAATATGCATAAGAAAATGTGCTTGTTACTGTATAGACTATTACTTTTTTTCTTCTTCTGAAATGCTCTTCCCTAATCTGAGTTCTTTATCCTTCCTTCTCATCACTTGGGTCTCTGGTCAAATGTCATCTTCTCAGAATGGTCTTTGTTGAATTCCTTATCAAAAAGATCCAACTTTCTCTCCCTCCCTTCCTGCCCCCAACCTTTTCTGTTAATTTTCTTCACGTCATCTGTTACTTTCCAAAATAGTGTTATTTATTTGTTAATTAATTATTCTAAGGCTTCCTTACTAGAATACCAGCTCCATGGGGCCAATGATTTTTTTTGGCTGTCTCTCCAGCACCCACAACAGAATCTGGAACATAGTAGGAATTCAATAATGAAGAGGAACAGAATTTGCCACCCCAAAATATGCTTTTTGGGCATAAGGGTTATCTTGAGCTGGTTATTTTTAAGATACAACAGACATGGGAGAAGCTCTGAAAACCTAGTAGAAGTTATCCTTTTGAAGGGGATATTTACATTTATAAGGGAAATCTCCATTTGTAACTGTGTCTCCCTCTCTGTACCAGGAAGAGAAAGAGGATTAAACCTCTAGAAACTCTTATCGATGGAGAGGGAAATTGACTTAAATCTGCATACCAACCTTATCTTTGTTTTCTTTTTTTTGAGGAAGATTAGCCCTGAACTAACATCTATGGCCAATCCTCCTCTTTTTGCTGAGGAAGATTGGTCCTAAGCTAACATCTGTGCCCATCTTCCTGTACTTTATATGTGGGACACCTGCCACAGTATGGCTTGATGAATGGTGCATAGGTCCATGCCCAGGATCTGAACCAGCAAGCCCTGGGCTGTGGAAATGGAGCACATGAACATAACTGCTGTGCCACTGGGCAGGCCCCCAACCTTATCCTTGTTTATTGTGCTTTGCCTGATAACCTCCTATAACTGGACCTCTCCCTCCCCCAATATCATCTTTTGTCTTTAGCTGGAGATGGTTTTAAGGTGGTGTCTTGGGCTATTTTGGGGAGTCCCTCAGTTTTCCTGGGTCTCTCTCATGTACACAGGAGGTATACATGATATTAAATTTCTGTTTGTTCTTATCCTGTTAACCTGTTTTTTATTACAGGGGGCCTCAACCAAGAAACTAGAATGGTAAAGGGAAAATTATTTTTCCTCCCTTATGATAAAAACATATTGATTGAAAGAATACTCATATTGCACTTTTATGCTCTAGAGTATCCAATACAATTGCAATTAAATAATAATTGTGGAGTTAATTTTGCATACTTTTATACACTCTCCCACTGGAAAATACAGTCGATGGGACATGAGTTGTATCTTGTCCATTGCATTTGGGTTAAATGGTTTAGATCCCACAAAAATTCTACCACTTACTCTCAAGGAATTTAGAGATTTGTTCTCTATATGGAAGAAAAATATGAGAAAATGAAATGACAATATAAGAATTTAAATAACAGTTTAAGGCAACATAAAAGTAAGGAATCTGATACATGATGGGCACTCGAATTTGTTAATGTTAAGCTATTACAAATAGTATGAGATTAGACACTAAATGAATATTTAGCATATATTCTTAAAAGTGTTACAAAAGCAATATAGGACGGGGTGGGGGGGTGGCCTTAAAAAGGGCAGAGTTCAAGTGTTTTAAAAGTAATGACTCTTCAAGGGAATAGGAAAGGTATTAGGAGAACATTTGGATAGATATGTTACCCAGCAAGTGCTCACCACCTGATGCTCATAAAGAGTCAATTATTATGGCATCAGCCTTTGGGAAAAGAAAAGTAGCTTTATTTGTGAGCTGGAGCTACAAGGAGACAGGAGGCATATGCTCTCAGATCTGTTTGCTGGATCCAGGGATTGGGGCAAAATTTATGGGATGAAGGGCAGGGTGGTCTGAAGTGTGCAGATAGATAATTGGAGATAAGGAGAAGTGAAGTAATTGATGATCTGTGCAAGCCTAGTCGAACTTCATGGCTCTTCATAGGATGCATGCTCACAAAATGAGGCTGTTAGCATGGTCCGAGGGTGGAGTTTCCAGCTCTTTGACCTCAAAAAGGTCACTTATTGGGCATTTGTGCAGGCCCAGTTAATGGGTTGGTGGTCTCAACTGGCCTGAACTGGACAAGGTGTCTCAGTTCCTGAAAAACCACTCTTAACTACTCTGTTGATAAGATGGGGTCAGTTGAACTGGTCCTAGAGGGCCCAGGGTTGCAGATGCAGCTAGGGGTTGCCACTGCAGGCAAGTAGCGAGAGAAAAGGCTAGAAATTGGGTGGCCAGGAGACTTGAAATACAGTTTTAGAAGTTTGGACTGATAAAATTATTTTCTATATTGGGACGCACAAAGGGGAGGCTTGCCCCAGTGGCCAGACCCATGTCACCAATCTAAACTTCATCAGCCTGCACTTATGGGAAACACCTGTCAAGGAATCTTAACATAAACCGATCACAATCCTCCAACTCAGATTTAGCTAGCTACCTTTCCCTAGAAAATAGGACCTGCTGGCCTTATAAGGAAATCCCTGACCTCTTAGCCTATCCTGCCCGGTTTCCACATTGCCTCTTCTAACATTCTATAAAACTTGCCCTTGCCCCCAGTCCCTCAAACACAGGGCTTCCCTGGGCCGGTTCGGATCCCGAGTGCGGACATGGCACCGCTTGGCACGTCATGCTGTGGTAGGTGTCCCACATATAAAGTAGAGGAAGATGGGCACGGATGTTAGCTCAGGGCCAGTCTTCCTCAGCAAAAAGAGGAGGATTGGCAGTAGTTAGCTCAGGGCTAATCTTCCTCAAAACAAAAACAAAAACAAAAACAAAAACAAAAACAGGGCTTCCCTGCTTGTGAGGCACTGTACTCCTCCAATTCATGGATTGATTTCCTTTGAATAAAGGACATCATATTCGTTACTAAATTGTTTTAGTTTTGTCATTTGACAGGACTTAATCTTCTGGTAATGACTAGTAAGAGAGAAAGAATAGTAAAAATATAAAAGTGATACTTTAAAGATAATTAAGGAGGCATATATAAATAGAATCTGAAGGAAGGAAAATCGGATAGCAGACCAATATGGTGTAAGTAGCAAAGACTTCCAATGGAAACTTAAATGCAAACGAAGAGGTAGAACACGCTTTTTTCTTCTAATCTGGATTGCGTCCCTACAATATTTCCTTACTTGTGACACAAATACAATAGTCGATCTGCTGCATGCAGAGCACAGATCTATCATTTGCTTCTACTAAGTAAATCACATGTCTAGATGTTTCCAAATTATTATATCCTAGAAACTGCCCAGAATTATCCAAATATTTCTCTTAAGCAAGTCGGGATATTGGAGCAACCACATCATTCATTAGAAATAAAGTTTTTGTTGGTGTGCTTCTGGTCAGCAGCACTTATTTTAAAAATGTATGGAGAGCATTGACCATCTGCATAGCTGTTTCAAACACTCTTGTTCCTACCTATAGAAAGGTGAATTCTCTGTCTGATGCATGTGCAAAACTGTAATTAGAACTCATTGGTATTATATGTGAGAACAAAGGGAAAATTACTTCAAAGAATGAATAAACCTGTATACCTTCATGACTACTTATCTTTTTCTTTTTTCTTTTTTTTTAAGATTGGCCCTGAGCTAACATCTGTTGCCAATCTTCTCTTTTTTTTTTTCCTTCTTCTCTCCAAAGCCCCCCAGTACATAGTTGTATATTCTAGTTGTAGGTCCTTCTGGGTCTGCTATGTGGGAGGCCACCTCAACATGGCCTGATGAGTGGTGCCAGGTCCACATCCAGGATCTGAACCGGCGAAACCCTGGGCCACTGAAATGGAGTGCACGAACTTAACCACTCGGCCTCGGGCTGGCCTCTATCATCTTCTTTTAAAGGAAAAAAAATTGAATCTTAGACAATGTAATTTACAAATATATTAGACTGTCTTCAAAAGAAAAGAAGCACTGAACCTCTCTCAGAGCAAAAAGGAGATAAAATGGGAGATCAAATGAAAGGACTTGTTAATATCCATTCAATTCTAAAAAAGATATCTTTTGGCTATAATTGATGGTATGAAATAATATATTTCATTAAAGAAGAAAAACACAGGAATAAATTATCCCAACTACTCTTCTAATTTATGCTAAAATTGGGCCTATGAATTTAAAGATAGTATTTAAGTTGTAATTTTTGTAAAGATTGTTTGAAGTTATGTTACATGGCAAACCACAGACTAATTCAGCCTGGTTAGGTTACGATAGTAAATGCCAAGGGAGCCAAAGGATGATTCACTGCATGAGGTGGAGTTTGTAATTCCACCTGAAGGACATTGCAATTTAGCTTGAAGTAATGTACTACAATGCCTTTTATTATTACATGGTTGCATCTCTGCTTGTCATAAATTTTGCTCAAAGGTAAAATATCCCAATGATGGCAATGACTTTGAGTAGCTTTGATAAAATGCTCTTTTGGAGGGAAAAGCAAAATTTTCACACTGATGATAAAGGTTGCTATATTAATAAAAGCAGTGATTTTTTTCTTACTGTGAAACTGAAAGCTGATTCTATTTGCTTTTAATTACTATTAAAATTATAATAATTTCATTAAAAATTATTGTTTTAAAATAATAATAATATTATTGTTATTTATTATTTTAGGAACATAGTAGACAGGTGTCCTGCTTTATGGATTTATTGCAAATTAATGAAGTTTCAGTCCAGGAGGTCACAGAAGAGCGAAATTATCTTAGGGAAGGGGAAAGTGCTGGAAGAAATACTTCCTTCTGGTTTTCCCCTGCTTCTTCCTACCTCATCCCACAATATTTGCTAATGGGAAACTAGACCCTTGCTGCTCTGAACACTGTCTGAAACTAGATAAACGGCTTAGTTTAAAACTTAAATTTGGGGCTGGCCCGGTGGCTCAGTGGTTAAGTGCACATATTCCACTTTGGTGGCCCAGGGTTCACTGGTTCGGATCCCAGGTGTGGACATGGCACCACTTGTCATACCATGCTGTGGTAGGCATCCCACATATAAAGTAGAGGAAGATGGGCATCGATGTTAGCTCAGGGCCGGTCTTCCTCAGCAAAAAGAGGAAGATTGCCAGCAGATGTTAGCTCAGGGCTAATCTCAAAACAAAAACAAAAACAAACAAATTTAGGGCTGGCCCTGTGGCCAAGTGGTTAAAGTTTGACACACTCTGTTTCAGGGACCCGGGTTTGCAGGTTCAAATCCCGGGTGTGGACCTACTCCACTCATCAGGCATGCTGTGGTGGCATCCCTCATACAAAGCAGAGGAAGATTGTTATCTCAGGGCTAATCTTCCTCAAGCAAAAAAAAAGAGAAGGATTGGCAATAGGTGTTAGCTCAGGGCAAATCTTCCTCACATACACAAAAATTTTAAAAACCCTACAAAACTTAAATTTATTTTATCACCTCAACTCTGAGGGGGAAATAGGTGAGAAAAGAACAGTTTTGACATCATTTTTTCTTGGTGCCAGACTAGTATTGCTTTGAGAATTGTGTTTTTAATGCTGACAAACACACACAAATCTTCACATTTATCCCAAGAGATCATACTTTTTTATAGCTCTATAAATCCTCTAGGCCAGCCTATTTCAATTATGCTTTCCAATTTTCAAACCATTTCTTCTGCCTGTGTGAATAGGTGATTCAACAGAGGCCAAGACATTTCTGATTACTTAACAACACTTTCTCTACCTTATCAGGTTACAAACGATAAGGGAGGTTTCATGAATGTGTAACATGGTATGTAATACCACAGGAAATTGCAGGAAACCTTACACAGCTGTTCATGAGCCCCATGATCCAAGGTATCGCCCTCAGAAAGGCAAAAGGAATTTTTGTGGAATGTTCAGTACATTCCACAATAGCTGCATGAATCATTTCCTGTTTGCTCCCAGGACAACTATGACCCTTTATTTCCTGCAACATAATTAGGACATGTTTTTAGAATGTGCTTAAGAAAGGTACAAGAAATAATATTAAGCAAGTTTGGTTAATTAACTTTATATATTATTTATATAACTCAATCTACACCCAATATCTCCTTCCTTCTCCCTCTCTCTCCCAGAACACAGATACCAAAAGAAGATACTTCTATGTAATTGCTTATAGACTTTTAGATATTTTGAAGAACTAGGTTACAGTTAATTATTTTACAATGTTTCTTTTTATCTTTCCATACCATGATTTGTGAAATTAAACAGGTGTCCTTTTTTTGTTTATTAACTGCTAGAAAGCTCAGAGGTAAATTTCAGTTCCATCTGTGGCAAATATGCAGGACTCAAATTTTAATTACTTTTTTTTGAGATATAATTTCTATACAATAAAGTGCACAAATCTTAAGAGTACAGACTGATGAATTTTTATGTTATGTGTTTTTATGCCTATGAATTCACTATTCAGTTCAAAATAGAGAATGTTTTCAGCACCCCATAATGTTACCTCCATATCCTTTCCCTATCAGTACCCTATAAAAGGTAACCACTATTCTGACCACTATATAATGTCAAATTTTGTAGGAGACTTATATGTGGGAGATCAGAATTTGCCACCCCAAAATGTGTCCCTTTGGCTTGATTATTTTTAAGAACAAAAGACTCAGAAAGAGACTTAGATCTTCCTCCTAACTGCCTAAAAGAATTTAAGATAGAAGGCCTGTTCCAGGAAGGAACTATCCCATAGAGAACTACAGTATAACATTAACTAAGTGGGGAGGACAGAGAAGAACCTAGCAAGGCCCATTTGATCAAAGTCCTCTCCATGACCCATTGTCTCTACAAGGCCCAGGAAACATGTGTTTACCAAACATTTGCTTTTCCTTCTCCATGTGACTTGCCTTCCTTTCCTTTGAAGTCCCAAACCACTACCCCCAACATCCTCCTTTGTCTTTAACTAAAGATGGTATTTAAGAGTGTAACTTCTGCCATTTTTGCGAGTTACTCAGTTTTCCTGGGTTTCTCCTATGTATACGTGTTATTAAACTTGTTTGATTTTCTCCTGTTATTCTGTCTCATGTCAATTTAATTCTTAGACCAGCCAGAAGGACCTAGAGGGAGAAGAATAGTTCTTTCTCCCCTATACATACAACATGAATTATTCTTGTTTTTGTTTTGACTTTATTTTTCTTTACATATCTCTAAATTACATTGTCTTGATTTTTTTATTTATACCTATAAGATATCTTGAATTCTTAATTTGGACTAAGAGGGTCATAAAATATTCTTATACGAGTGTTGAATAATTTTCAAAATTACTAAGGAAGTGAGACTGGAATAGGAATGTAGGAACTTGGAAGTTCAATTATTGATACACTTCTACCACTGCTGACTTTAAATAATAAAGCTGCAATACTAATATAATCTTGCCTTCTAAATTTCCAAAGACAACCCTTTTTCCAACCTCCTGCCCTTATCCTTCTTAAGAGAAGTGCCATTAGACTCAATCTGTATATCAAAAATATGATTTTGTAATTAACAGTGCCCCTGACTAAACAATAAATCATTAACAATAATTTATGCGAGGGACTTCTACTTCTGGCCAAGATGGAGTAACAGAGATGGACCTATCCTCCTGCCTGAAATAACAAAATAACAGGCAATATGTTGGAAATAACCAACATATTGAAAGTATCCCCAAATGGAAAATCTTGGAAATAGCCCAAAACACCAGAAATAACAAAAACATAGTGCAGGGAGGGGAACCTAGGTGAAGCCCAGCAGACTCCCTGAGTTGAAGAGACAGCCATGAGAATTTGGGGAAACCAAAGCAGCTAGAGTTCATAGGCCAGATTACCTGAGAAGAGAGAGCTGATAAGAGAGAGAAGCCTGGTGATCCACAGAGGGGGTCTTCTTGAGTATTTAGCTGAGTACTGATATGAGGAAACTATACAAGACCTTGTATACTTTGTGGCTTTCTTCGCTCTGCTCTGGGCTCCAGGAAGATTCTCCTCATAGACCACATCGCCTAGTCTTCTTTGTATTTGGCTTTTGGTTACATTTAGACAACAAGAGTCATTTCCAGAAGGTGGGCAGAGAGGAGAGACTGGTGTGTTCAGTCTTTCCCTTTCTTTCCTGCCTCCTTGAGGTTCTGCAGTGATTGAGTAACTAGGCTCTTATTATTCTAAGTGCGGTCCTTGGACCAGCAGCATCAGCATCACCTGGGAACTTGTTAGAAACACAGAATCTCTGGCTCACTCCAGGCTTGATAAATCATAATCTGCATTTAAATAGGATCCCCAGGTGTTTCATATGCATATTATCTTTAATATGCAGTCCCTCTTCCAAGGCTCCAGCTTTCCCCAAATTAAGATAGCACCTTTTCCTCCTCTTGCCTCTTCTGGCCTAGGGGCCACAATGGCTTTCTATTATCACTAGTTCCTTGTTAGATCCCTTAATTCTGTCCACACTTCTGTAAATAGACCCTTTGAAAATATGTTTTCCATTAAACACTTTTGAGTATACAATCTGTTTCCTACCATACCTTAGTGATCCAGTAATATATTATCTATCTTGATATCTATATATCTATGTTGATAACTGTATACACACTGTATCTATCTTTTTAGCTCTATTGTCTTTATCTTTATCTTCTCCAATAATTTCAGTCTTCATGCTTTAAAAAAGTACATGAATTTTGTAGCACCTTTTTCTTAGCTACAGCTCAATGATATCAAATTATGTACGTAATAATTTCCTAGCAATGCAAATTCAGGTTTTATGAAGAAAAATATACTATTCCTAGTTTATTAGGGAATTTTCTGAATCTGGAGAAGAAAGCATGACATTATTTTATGTTTGTATGCTAGTGTGGTGGGTAGCCTCTAAATTGGTCCCCAATAATCCTTGCCTCCTGGTATTTACACTCTTGTGTAATGGTCTCCCCTTGAGACTGTGCTGGTCTTACTGACTAACTTCTAATAAACAGAGTATGGCAGAAGTGATGAAATGTAACTTCTGGTATTGTTATAAAAAGATGGCAGCTTTTGTCTCGGATGCTCCTCTCACTTTCTTATTTATTTTCTTTTTGGTGAGGAAGGTTGGCCCTGAGCTAACATCTTTTCCCAATATTCTTCTTTCTGCTTGAGGAAGATGGTCCCTGAGCTAACATCTGTGCCAATATTCCTCTACTTTGTATATGGGACGCTGCCACAGTAGGGCTAGATGAGTGGTGTGCGGGTCCACTCCCAGGATCTGAACCTGCGAACCCTGGGCCACCGAAGTGGAACGCTCAAACTTGACCACTACACCATGGGACCGGCCTCTCTTCTCACTTTCTGTTGCGTTACTCACCCTGGAGGAAGCCAGCTACCGTGTTGTGAGGAAGTCCTATGGGGAGGCCTGCCTGGAGAGGAACTAAGGCCTACTAACACCCACATGAGTGGGTTTGGATGTAGATCCCCACCCTCATACCATTTAACACCACAGATGAGTGGCCCCAGCCAAAAAGATAAAAGCTTAACTGTAGCCTGATAAGAAACCTTCGGCCAGAGGCAACCAGCTAAATTCCTTCTATGTTCCTGACCCACAGAAACTGTGAGATTATAAATTTTGTTGGTTTTAGCCACTACATTTTAAAGTTATTTGTTACATAATAATAGATAACTAATATAGCTAGATTCTCTCAGAGCATGAAAATGAATTCAGAATTTTGTTTCTTAAGAACAAGATATTTTATTAGTGCTTTTTTTCTTTCAAAACTTACAGACTTCTAAACATTAATTTTGAAATATATTTGGGGTCACTTTTTAACCCGAAGCAACTTTTTCAATAAATTGAAATGCTAGAAATGAAAATTAAAATTTGAATAGTTTAAGAAGGGAAAAACTAGCATAGTTTTAGTGAAGACAAGAGTCTTCCAGAGAAAATGTTAATTTAACTGAAAGCAGTATATGTCTCCAGGGAATGACTTGTGTATCATAAATACAGAGAATGGAATTTTATAAACTGATTTTCCATATAGATGTGAAGATACATCTTTCACACTTCTTTTCTTTTTTAATAGTTTGAGGGAAAAATACACATGAAAGAATGAAGAGAAAGCAAAGAAATGAGTGATAATAATGAGCTGACACACATATATGGCTGCAAAGATAACATAATCATTCTTGCTTCATTAGAAACAATGAGAGGAATACAGCTTAATCTAGTGACCTTGAAGCTCTAGTTGAAAGAATCTCAAGTATCTTTTTCAAATTCAAATCGTTTCCAAATAGCTCAAATAGCTTTTTTCATTACTAAAAAATACATAAAATGGAGAAGAAAAGCCTAAGTATGCAACCATAGGTATTCTCATTTGTGAGAACCATCAATTATTCTTTGATTTTTAATCTCCTCTTTCCTTGCCCTGTCTTGCTTTGCCCCCTTTTAAGTAGAAAGGAGAGGAGTGAATAAAAGAGGTACAGAAACAAAGAAGTGTCATCTCCAGAATCATGTTCTTTTAGAGAGCAAGAGAGACTTTGGATATTTAGAGGCATGGACTCTGATGTAAATAAACATTATGTAGGGGAGGAAAAAATTTTCCTCTACTCTCTAGGTTCTTCTGGCTCTAAGAAATTGACAGGAGACAAACGAACAGGAGAAAATCGAACAAAGTTTAGTAACATGTACAGTATGCATGGGAGAAACCCAGGAAAACTGAGTAACACCCCCAAATGGCTGAAGCCACCACCTTAAATACCCTCTTTACTTAAACACAAAAGAGGAGGTTGGGGATAGACATTTGGGACTTCAAAGGGGAGGAAGGCAATTCACATGGAGAAGGAAAAGCAAATGTTTGGTAAACAAATGTTTGCTATGCCTTGTAGAGAAAATGGGACATGGAGAGAACCTTGATCAAATGGGCCCTGGTAGACTCCTCCCTGTCCACCACACCAGTTCATATTATACTATAGTTCTGTATGGTGATAGCTCCTTCCTGGAACAGGTCTTCTAAAATTCCTTTAGGCAGGTAGGGGGAAGGTCAAAGTTTCTTCCTGAGTCATTTTTTCTTAAAAATAATCAAGCCAAAGAGACACATTTCAGGTAGCAAATTCTGCTCCCCTATAATTATTATCTTGAAGAAGTCTCCTGCTTCTTCTTTTCTGGACGTGTGAAATTTTAAACTGGTATATATCATAACCATAGAGGTAAAAATAGAGCCTTAGTGTTAAATACTATCATAAGAATGAGTAGTACCCAGTCTGGACCCACTGGCTAGAATAAGACACATGAGGAGAAAGGAAAAAGAGACAAGAAAAAGTTCGGGGGAACTCACTTGGTTAAAGACTAGAGCAGGGGTTCTCAAAGTTGAAGAGTCACCAGAATCATCTAGAGAGTTTGGTAACATACAGATTGTTGGTCTTAACACACGTAAGTCTCTGATTCAGTATGTTTGGGTTGGAGCCCCAAAATATGCATCCCCAACACATTCCCAGGTGATGCCGATGCTACTAGTCTGGGAACCATAGTTTTATAACCACTAGACTAGAGTATTGGGCTTGACTGTATCTTAACATAATCAATATTCCCTAACTTTTATTTGTAGTATTCCTGTTTTAAATCCTCAGTGATGGCACAAATAGCAATTATGCCTGGTGATTATTGAAGTTCCCTCTTCCTCCGTCTGTTTGGGAGAATGAAAGAGGGAGAAGGAATTGTATAAAATCAGATATTGGTTATTGGCTAGTTTTTTAACGTCTCAGTTTGTGAAGTTAGGAAACATTTTTGGTTAGCAGGAATATTTTGATCAATTACTGGTGCAGATTAAGGGCTATTTTAAGGAAAATCTTTGACGAAAACTGTCCGTGAAATTATTCCATCATGGGATGGCTTGCTGGAGGCTCTGACAGTCAATTGAATATAATTGTGATGTGGCAAGAGATAGTTGTAAACTTGAACTATTAGTACAATTGAATATACACAATTGAATATAACTGTGATGTGGCAAGAGATAGTTGTAAACTTGAACTGTTATTCCATCATGGGATGGCTTGCTGGAGGCTCTGCCCAGTCAATTGAATATAATTGTGATGTGGCAAGAGATAGTTGTAAACTTGAACTGTTAGTACTGTCTGTAGGAAAAGGAAGGGAACCCACGTTTATTGAACAATATATAAAGCTTCTACAAATTTAGCACAATACTACTATGTATATGAGGTTTTTTTTGTCTTATTTATACTGGATTTATAGGATTTGAATAAAAAAATACGTATGCATTGAACTTATTATATATTTCTTTGTCTAACATGAGTAATCAACATCGGATGCAAAAATATAAAAAGAACTCAAGTCTCTTTGCAACAGTTTCTAAAAAATATAAGATAACTTACCTTTGTTGTAGTTAGATTTCTTTGTCCTCAGTCTACTTTTGTTAAAATAATATCATCTACATAACTTTAGGGTAATCGGGATAGCATAGATTGAAAACTGATGCTTTTAATGCTTTTCCATATAAGTTTGATACTAATAACAGTACTGTGATTGAAGCATCTGAATTTTCACAGGAATTATTTTAAAGCTTTTTTAAAAGAATAATTGGTTTATTAATATTATACAACTGATACATGCTTAAAAATGATTCAAGCGATGAATCAAGATAAAAGCAAAACTATTATCCCAAATTCAACCATTCAGAAATAAACATCACTAGCATTTGGTAAATATCATTGCTTGCATCTGTATGTGAATGTTGGTAAGAATTTACATAGATAGAACTTTAGAAATATTGGATCATGAAAAAACACTGTTTTGAATTAGAAGCATTTCTGGCAGACATTTTTATCTGCCTAACATCTACTCACCTTTTATCCCTTCCCGATAAAACCCTGGCATTTTTTGCACCCAGACTTAAAGAATGCTAGATACTAATTTTCTACTCTCCCTTGCAGCTTGGATAAACTTTTGGATAATGAAATCCAAGACAATATTTCCATGAGCCTTCTGAGAAAGACTTTTGTCTTCTGGGTAAGATTTTTGTCTTCTCAGAGGAGAAGGCCTTTTACCCTTATGCCTTACTTTCTGCTTGGGATGCTCTTATGAGACCCTGATGCCTAGAGTTGCAGCAGCCACATGTGACTGAAAAGTGGCAAAATTGCACATGGTGAGGGGGGTAGATCACAAGGATGGAAAAGCCGTTATCCTTGGTGATGTTGTTGGGCTATTGAACAACTCCTGTAGCTAACTGCCTATATCCAGGCTTCTGGTTAAGAAAACAAAGAATGTCCTTATGGTTTAAATACTGGTTAGTCAGGAAAACTTTTGTAACTAATACAACCTTACATTTAATTTACTAGAACTTAATGGAAGAGGAGGGACTAAAGTAAATCGGAAGAACCGTTAAATTTAAGATTACGTGTTTTTCACCATTAGGAGATAATAGGTCTCATAAGATTTCTGTAAGGAGAGATGGAGGGAAAGGAAAGATTACAAGTCTTTTTAAGAAGTTGAAATCATCATTAAAACATATATTAAGTGAAATAAGCCAGTCACAGAAGGACTAATACTGCATAATTTCACTTATATGAGGTGTCTAAAGTAGTCAAATTCAAAGAAGCAAAACGTAGAATGGTGGTTGCAAGGGCCTAGAAGAAGAGGGAAATTGGGAGTTGATATTTAATAAGCATAAAGTTTCAGTTATACAAGATGAAGAAGTTCTAGAGCTCTATTGTATGACATTGTGCTTATAGTTAATAAGATTATACTGTACACTTAAAAATTTGTTAAGAGGGTAGATCTCATTATGCATTTTTTTACAATAAGAAAAAACAACAGAAATTTTAGTTTCATCTCATACACTTTGGTCTATGATCCACTTTGAGTAAATTTTTGTGTATGGTGTGAGATAAGAATCTAAGTTCTTTTCTTTTCTTTTACTTGTGGATATCCCATTGTTTCAGCATCATGCCATTTTATTTTTTTTAATTGAAGTATAATTGACATATAACATTATATTAGTTTTAGGTCAGCATCATTTTTTTAAGAATATCCTTTCTTCATTGCGTTGCATTGGCATCTTTTTTGAAAATCAATTGACCATAAATGTACAGCTTTATTTCTGGACTCGTAAGTTTGTCCCATTGGTCTTTATGCTTATCCTTGAACCAGTATCACACTGCCTTGAGCACTATGGCTTTATGTTGTTTGGAAATTGAATAGCATTTTGTTCTTTTTCAATTGTTTTGGCTATTCTAGATCTTTTGTTTCCCATATAAATTTTAGGATCAGCTTGCCAGTTCCCACAAAAAAACCTGTTGGAATTTGAGAAGAATTGCCAGGAATTAATAGATAATTTGGGGAGAATTACCATCTGGACAATATTGACTCTTCCAATTTGTGGCCATCTCCTTTTATTTAGATGTTCCTTAATGTATTTAAGAAATATTACATAGTTTTTTTTTTTTTTTGAGGAAGATTAGCCCTCAGCTAACTACTGCCAGTCCTCCTCTTTTTGCTGAGGAATCCTGGCTCTGAGCTAACATCCGTGTCCATCTTCCTCTAGTTTTATATGTGGGACGCCTACCACAGCATGGCTG
The DNA here is from genome assembly GCF_021613505.1 of Equus quagga. NCBI lineage: Eukaryota > Metazoa > Chordata > Mammalia > Perissodactyla > Equidae > Equus > Equus quagga. Next base: position 95,069,288 of record NC_060276.1, read on the forward strand.
CCAAGCGGTGCCATGTCTGCACCCGGGATCTGAACCAGTGAACCCCGGGCCGCCGAGAAGCGGAACGTGCGAATTAACCGCTGTGCCATCGGCCGGCCCCGAAATGTTACATAGTTTTTAATATACAAGTTTTATACCTCTTTTGGTAAATTTACTTCTAAGGTTTTTATCCTTTTTGATACTATTGTGGGGGAAATTGTTTCTTCATTCCGTTTTTGGAGTGATGATTGCTAATATATAGAAATACAATTGATTTTCATAGTTTGCTCTTGCATACTACGTAGGGGAGGAAAAATCATTTTCCCTCTATCCTTCTAGGTTCTTGGCTGAGACTCCCCTGTAATAAAAGGCAAATTAAGAGGAGAAAAACAAACAGAAGTTTGATAACATGTATACCTCTTATATACATGGGAGAGACCCAGGAACAATGAGTAACTCCAAAAATGGCCCAAGCTATCACCTTAAATGCCATCTCCAGCTAAAGACAAAGGAAGATGTTGTGGAGAAGGAGGCCAGTTATGGGAGGTTATCAGGCAAAGCACAGTAAACAAGGGTCAGTTGTTATGCAGATTGAAGTCCTTATCTTCTCCATTGACAAGATTTTCTAGAGTTTTAGAGTCATCTTTCTCTTCCTGGTACAGAAAGGGAGACACACTCACAAATGGAGATTTCCCTTATAAATGTAAATGTCTCTTACAAAAGAGTAACTTCAACTAGGTTTTCAGAGCTTTTCCTGTGTCTGCTGTTCCTTAAAAATAACCAGCTCAAGATAATCCTTATAGCTAAGACATATTTTGGGACTGCAAATTCTACTCCCCTTAAAAGAGAAATGATGGAGCCAGCCCAGTGGTGCAGTGGTTAAGTGCACACATTCTGCTTCTGCAGCCTGGGGTTTGCCGGTTTGGATCCCGGGTGCGGACATGGCACCACTTGGCAAGCCATGCTGTGGTAGGCATCCCACATATAAAACGTAGAGGATGATGGGCATGGATGTTAGCTCAGGGACAGTCTTCCTCAGCAAAAAGAGGAGGATTGGTGGCAGATGTTAGCTCATGGCTAATCTTACTCAAAAAAAGAGAAATGGCTTATGACCTGTCAGCACACATGTTTTCCCTTAGCTCTCTTCTCCTGTGGTTCTATATTATTATACTGGGGCCTCTGCAGGGACTTCCTCAACCTTTCCTGTGACCCCAGATCTCAATGTGTTCTAACCAAAGGAGTATTGGTTATGCCTTTCAGGATGTTGGTTCCTAAATTTTAACAGGTCTGAGGTGGCACTGGCAGCCCCCAGCATTGTTTCAGTTTTGACTTCTCACTTTTAATCACATAGAGCTGAGAAAATTATTTGTTGTATTGTTTATTCTTCATTTCATTCTTTACATTTTCCTTTTGGAGTGTAGGGGAGGAAGAAATTTTCCTCTACCCTTCTAGGTTCTTCTGGATGGTCTAAGAATTAAATTGATAGGAGACAGATTAACAGGAGAAAATCAAACAAAGCTTAATAATATGTATACATGGGAGAAACCCAGGAAAACTGAGTAATTTTCCAAAATGGCCAAAACCTTCACTCTATACACCATCTTCAGCTAAAGGCTAAAGAGGATGTTGGGAGTAGTGGTTTGGGACTTCAAAGGGGAGGAAAGCAATTCACATGGAGATGGAAAAGCAAATGTCTAGTAAACAAATGTTTGCCATGCCTTGCAGAGACAATAGGACTTGGAGCAGACTTTGATCAAGTGGGCCTTGCTAGGTTCCTCCCTGTCCACCATGCCTAGTTCATATTATACCGTAGTTATCAATGGTGATAGTTCCTTCCTGGAACAGGCCTTCTATCTTAAATTCTTTTAGGCAGTTAAGGGGGAGGCAACAAGGAAAACTTTCTGAGTCTTCTGTTCCTTAAATGTAACCAGACTAAAATAATCCTCGTGTTAAAGAGGCATATTTTAGGGTGGCAAATTTTGTTCTCCTTCAGGAGGGATTTGAGAAAGAATATGTAGCAAAAATTCTCCTACTTTATTATAGCCAACCAAAAGTCTTAAAATATGTCCTATTTTCACACTTGCTCCCTGAACCACTCCCTTCAGTAAACTGGGAAGTAAAGAACAGAGAGGTTGAATGGTTTACCTAAGGTAATATGGTTAGCCATGCAGAAGAAAAAAAATCCATCTTGTTGAAGGGTCATTCTTGCTCAGCTTACTAATTAATTTATTATCTTAAAAGCTAATTGTTATAGAAATGATTTCCCCAACACGACAAGGAAGGTAAAGCAGAAAAAAGAAATACGTCTAGTATCAAAAATATTTTTCCAGCAGCCAAGAGAAACTGGAGAGAATGACCCAAAAAGAATTAGTTAATATAAGTTTATATTGAAGTTTAAATCAGTTTTAAAACTTAGACTTTATTTTCTAATCTTTTTTCCACACAACACGTATACTACTTAAACTGCTGGATGCTTGGCCTAAATGTATGTCTAGGGTTGCCACTCTTTTCTTAGATGTGACTTCACAATCATGAGAAATAGCCCAGAGGGGGTAGCTAAAGTATAACAGCTCCAAAGCAATCAATAAGCTTTAGCACCCTGAGTATCTTCTTTCAGGTTAAATTGTATTGCAATGCTTTTTTAAAAAATGGTTGCCACGGTAACCTCAGTAATTGGATTTTTGAGAATCACGTGATTTTTCTCATACCCTTCCTCTGGTGAATTTATTGTTACTATAGAACTGAGAGAGTGGAGTGAAGTTGAGGCTAAATGCTATGATTTTATATTCTTACTTGGTGGTTCCAAGTGAGACTAAAAGAAATTATCTTCGACCAAGTAGAGTTTGTTTTTTGGGAAATGAGAAGGCAGGCCTTATATTCACACAGCTGCAGACTATTAAAATCGAACAGAATGCAATCAAAATAAATTCTGACATCAGAACGCAACAACACTTTTAAGTTTCTCTTTGGCTGTGCCTATTCATACACAACTGTTGGAAAATCAAGCATGAGCTAAATTGCTCAAACCAATGGTTAGTTTTAAAACAATATGTGAGTAAGCGATTGTATTCTACTATTGATTCAAATTGACTTGTGTAATTTGGCCTGGACTTTGATAATAATACACAGAACAGAGAGGATTCCCTAGCATTCAGAGTGGATAGTTTTAAAATGAATTCTTTAAAACCTATGGAATTTCCCATAATGATTTTTATCCAAATGCTCCTTCATAAATGAATCTCTCTCTGTCTCTCACTCTTTTTCTTTCTCCCTGTCTCTCTTTTAAAAGGTTTGTACAGCGATCTTTTTTGTTCCTCAAAATTTTTATGTTTAAACTCAGTTAGTTAACCTCCAAGGATTTTAAAATGAAAGCTTTTCTTTATGCCATACCTAAGCATGAAGCCCCAAAAAGTTACAACAGGAAAAGTGTTACTATGGAGTGTACATATGCAGTGCTCTCAAATGGAAAATATCAGTAAGTCATAAGACATTCCAGTTACAGTGATGAATATTTCCACTTTGACATGATGTCTTTTGAGTCCATGGTGTAGGGATCATTTCCACTTTTATTTCAAATAAACTATAGATCCCAAACAAACTTTTGACTTAGAAAATTAAAATTATATGTCTCATTTGGTCTTGTGTACAAAGACTCACTTGAACTTTTCTACAGATATTTAACCAATTATACGTTTATAAGTTGATTTCACATTTTTAGGTTAGAGTTTAATCCGAAAGGATTACCAATATCAAATTTTGGAGATATGCTCATTGATACTGAAAACTTTGTTTTCAAATTCATTGGTAGAATTAAGGGAGGGAAATAGAGAGACTATCAAGGCAAATACTTATATTAAACTCAGTTAAAAAACACTGGCACACACTATTGATATGAACTTGATCAATTTTCATTTTATAAAGTCACAATGCAGGAATTTTTCCAGCTATTCACAGATGTCTTATTTGTTCTCATTTATTATATTATTACTAATGTTGAGAAATGTAATTAGTAAGATTGGATTTTTATTTTAAATATTTTAATAACACCTCATTTTATAACCTTTCTTTCTTTCCTTCTTTTTGAATGGTGCATCCACCCTTTGATTAGAAGAATTATACAGTTTTCTATTATTGCAAGTTTTTGTGTATTCAAAATTTTGATAAACTAACATTCATAATTCTAAAATTTTCTATTAGTATGAGTTGTTTCGTATGTACAATCTATTCATGATTGATTCTTATTTAGAGCATACTCAGTTGTAAGCAATGAGTGTTCGTTTTTAAACAGGAACCAAACAATGACATTGCTTAATTTAGGATTTTATAATCAACTTTTATAAATGTGCAGTAATATTCCCTTCAAAATGACGTTTCCTTTATGGTCTTGGTGAGAGCAAGGGTAAAATTACCTACTAAGAGACAACAGCACTTGCTAAACAAGCACTGTTACATAATACTCTGACCTAATTCAAATATTGGAAAATAAGGACAAACATTTCTATCACTGGCTTTGTCTATTATAGTGTTCACTACAAGAATGTGGGACACAGGCTTCGACTCTCTGAATAGGTAAACTGATATTTTAATAAAGTGCTTTATAGCAAGATTTTGCTGTGCTGAAAAAATGCTTAAGACAGAGTTCTGAAAATACATATCTGAAGTGAGCTTCAGAAAAGCAAAGAACATGGAGATGTGTTATATTCTTAGAAGCACTTTGCTTATCCATTATTTAGTATGTTTTGGCTGAAGTGTCATTATTTGCTAATTCAGTGAGCTATAGATAGGTAAGGACTTATAAATTCTTTCCCTCTTCTGACTTTAGATGTGTCTGTGATTCTTTTGCCGTCTGTTATATCATGAGGAATATCAAGTAACTAGTCTATCTACAAGGTGGAAAAAGAGAGGAAGCTTATACTCAATGTTCTTTAGTTTTTTTTTTTAGTTAGTTTGTGAGTTTGTTTCCTTCCCCTCCTCTCCTACCTCCTCTCCTCCTCCTTTTCCTCTTCCTCTTCTTCTTCTCCTCAAAAGTATATATATATCAAGTTCTGGATTTTGGTGATTTTTCTCTCTCCTTTGGGTCAACAGTCGATGAAATTTTAGCTGAAATAAAGGCAATATAATTTTACAGATTTTACTTTTTCCTTTTTTCTCCCCAAAGCCCCCCGGTACATAGTTGTGTATTCCTCGTTGTGGCTCCTTCTAGTTGTGGCATGTGGGACGCTGCCTCAGCGTGGTTTGATGAGCAGTGCCATGTCCGCGCCCAGGATTCGAACCAACGAAACACTGGGCCGCCTGCAGTGCAGCGCGCGAACTTAACCACTCGGCCACGGGACCAGCCCCAAGGCAATATAATTTTAGCATAAACTTTGGCAACTTCCCCATATCAGGCCTAGAAAGAAATCATGCATTTTCATCTATCCATACAGATAGTGATAATGTATAAACTATAATTAAACATATACATAATGTAAAATATATAAATGTCAAGCAATTAAAAACATTGACATTTTATATGTTGGTGTCATATATTAGTATTAGTTATATTATTGGCAATATTTTCATCAAGGAAGAAAGAATTAGCAAAGTAATGACCTATGCTTCTCTTTACACTTCTATTAGCATTTTACTTGTTTCTTTCCAAGTGAACCTCTGGAATCTTACCAGCTGATGATAATTCTGGTTCTGCCATTTACTAGCTATGTGAACTTGAACAAATACTGTAATCATTGAAAGCCGTGCTTTTCCCACACATATAATAGGGATAATCCTAGAAACAACCTCAAAGGTTATTGGGAGGATTAAATGAGATTAAAATCCACTGATAATTAAATACCAAAACCATATTAGAAACATTTGAGGAGAGAATGAGTGACTGAAAAATGGTTCAGCAGACCATATCAAGAATTTAGCATGAAAAACCAACAAAGAAGATAAAAAAAGAGTAAAAATCATAGAAGATACAATGAGAAGGTCTAATATATCTTTAATTGGAGTCTCAAAAGATTGGGAGAGAAATAAAATGACCAAAGCAATATTTCATGTGAGTATGTCTGAGAATTTTTCAGAATTCATGAAAGATTATAATTCATAAATTCAATAAACCCAATGAATCCCAAAACAAATAAATAAATTTTTAAACACCCACATATAGTAATATTTCAGTGAAACTTCAGAATTACAAAGGCAAATATGATTTATTAAAAGAATGTAGAATAAAAGATTGCCTTCAAATGAATAGCAATTGCACTCACAGCTCATTTCTCAACAGCAGAAGTCAGAAAAGAGTATAATAATATTATAAAAATGCTGAAAAAATATACTGCATATCAAAATGTTTGGAACATTGTTGAAGCTGTAGTTAGATGGAAATTTAGAGGCTTAAATCCATATATCAAAAAAGAAAGTTTAAAAATTAATGAACTAAATAACCATGTCAATATGGCAGGGAAAAAAATCAGCAAAACAAGCCTAAATAAGTTAGAAGAAAGTAAATGGTAATGATAATGCCATAAATTAATAAATATAAAGTAAACATATATTAGAGATCACGAACAAGCCAAAAGTTGACTCTTTGAAATGACTAACACAATCGAAAATATTTAGTGAGACTAATAAATTCCATATGTGAGACAACACAAATAAGCAATCACAGTAATGAAAAAGGAGGTATCTCTACAAAGCCTACAGTTATTAAAAAAGATAAGAGGGTACTTGAGCAAATTTATGCCAATATGTTTGAAAAAAATGAAAGAAAACTTTCATTTAAATGTCATAAAATTGCAATTGCCTAGGAATAAATCTAAACAAAATACATCCGTCTACATGTAAAATCACACAATTTTAAAACGCATTAAGGAAACATACATAAATGGAGAGATATACTATGTTTATGGATTGGAAGATCCAATTATATAAAGATACCAATTATCCCCAAATTTATTTACGGATTCAATGTGATTACAGTCAAAATCTTTACAGAATTTTTGTGGAATTTTATAAGCTGTTTCTCCACTGTACTTGGAATAAAAAGGGTCACATACAGATAAGTGATGTTGGAAATACAGTTGTTGAATATAATTATTAGGTCTTTTGGACACGATGCTAGAATAATAGACCTGGGAACACACTAGAGAGACCCAGAGTGACTCCTGTATGTATGGCCACTTGACTTATGACAGATATGGTACTTGCATAAAAATGGGAAAGAATGATTACCTCAGTAAACGGTTTTGGGAAAATAGGTTATATTTTTTAAATAAAAGTAAATTGGACCCCTACTTCACATAACAGAGAAAAATCAATTCTACATAGATTAGTGCTCTAAATGTGAAATGTAAAGTAATAAAGCTTTTAAAAGGTAATGTAGTAGAATACCTTTTAGAATTCTGGGAAGGAAATATATCTTAAATAAGACACAATTTAACCCATCATTCAGAAATGGGATTGGTAAATTTGAAATATTAAAATTAAGAAATTTCGTTTATTAAAAGACATACAAAGAATGGAAAGACACGGCACAGAATAGGAAAATAGACTTGTCATATAACCCTGACTTGAATAAATAACTCCCACAAATTAATTAGAGAAAGACATCTTGATAGAAAAACACATGGGCAAAAGATTGAACAGGCAGTTAATGAAAGAGAAAACCAAACAGCCAGTGAAAATATAAAAAGTTCTTGCCTTAGTTGCCAGGGAAGTGGTAAATTACAACATGATATCTTTTCATCACATACATTGCAGAAAAAATTAAAATTATGACATATCCAAGTGATGGGGGTGATGTGTAATAATGGAAAGGCTCATGAACTGCTATGCGGAATTTAAATTGTCAAACTGTTTTAGAAAATAGTTTGTCATTATCTAGTAGTTTTTAAGATGTGTGTACCTGATTATCCTGCAATTCCATGCCTAAACAAATACTTTAGAGAAACATGCATGTAAGGACCAGGACCTGTGTACAAGAACATCCATTTTGGCATTTTTATAATATCCTGAAACTGAAAATAATGCAAATATAGATCAAAAGTAGAATGGATAAATAAATTGTAGTATATTCATATGACAGAACAGCATCAGCAATGAAATCAAACAAATTACAGCTGCATTCAACACATTTTTTATTAAGGGAAAGAAACCAAACACAAAAGAATACAAATTATATGATTTTTACTTATATGAATTTCATAGATAAAAAGGAAAGTATACTTTCTAGGAGTATCTGATAAAACTTTAAAAAAATTAAATATGAGATTAATACGGGAGCTTCTCGGGAATGGTGATGTTACATTTCTTGATTCAAGCATTTACGTTTTCTACTTTCTGTATGGTTGTTATATTAATCTATTAATATATATATATATATGTATATATTTTCTTTGGAAGATTCACCCTGAGCTAACATCTGTGGCAATCTTCCTCTACTTTGTATGTAGGATGCCTCCACAATATGGCTGATGAGTGGAGTAGGTCTGTACCCAGGATCCGAACCTGCGAACCCCGGGCCACCAAAGCAGAGTGTGCACAACTTTAACCACTCTGCCACGGGGCTGGCCCCCTAATCTATTAAAATATCTTAAAACACATTGATGAGAGATTGCATACTCTTTTTTTGGCAACATTTTCAAAGCTGCTCTGCTGATATGCATTTAAATATTACTTGCTAATAACAGAAGTAGATTTGGTAGCAGTAATGGAGGAAATCAGAGGAGATTGTTTCTGTCCAAGTCAACCTCAAATTTCTTTTCTAGTTTGAATTTGAGAGCAATCAATCAACAAATTCTCTGCCTCCTTAGAAAGATGCAGACGTTCTGATGATAAGAAGTCGATGATCATTGTTATAACCTTCTTTTGGGGGGAAAATATATAAAACAATGTGGTAAGAATGGGCTTATTTCAAAAACACCCAATAGAAGATGACAGAGAAAAGATATTTAGAAGAAAGAAGTTGACAAGATGAGAAAAAGAGAGCCCATTCAGGAAATTTGAAGCATGAGATTATTTTGAAACTGTAGAAAGAAGTCAAATGGGTGGAACCAAAACTGGACATTTCTCAAATAATTTAGGAAGGGGAGCAATGAGATATGTATTAGCAGCATGAATATAATACATCAGTGAAAAAATTACATTCTGAATAGCCTACCCCAGATTTCTCTTGAAATCAATTATCCTATTTTAGGAAAACATCACGATAAAGGCCCTGATGTTAACATCACTCGAGAAAACAAAGTAGGTTTACTGCTTTACAAGCTTGTAAGACAAATATTTGTGTGTGTGTGTGTGTGTGTGTGTGTGTTTGTTCTCAGCAAAGTAGCGGGAAGCTAAGTACCATGTGGAGTGAAGTAGCCAATCAAACTTCCATGGTATTGATAGGGCAAAGGACATTTTATGAACAAGGATGATTACTGTTTAATACATAGTGTGTTGCATGATGTAATGCATTTACTTGATCTCCTCATGCCCAGATCTATCTCATTGATGGAAATTTTATGTGCATGTGTTCCCTAGTTAATGTCACTATGACCCAGGCCTAACCGTGAAAACATAGATTCATTGACATGACTTGAACTAAAAGTAACTTTAACATGTAATATTAGTATGACTACCACAGCAGTGTGTGCCTTCTTCACAGTATAGCCCAGAGAAGTAAATCTACTTTCACTACCAAGTCCTACTTGTCATGATGAACATTAGGATGACTGCCCTTTGACTATAAATCATCCAATGTTAGGTATTTCACCACATGCAGATTCTATGAACCACGCACGTTATAGAACAGCCTTCTTCTGTTCTTCCACAATCATTTTATAATGTGCAGTTCTTCATTGATGACTTGTTTCCATGCATTCTCACATTGCATAAGCATGCAGGCCTGCAGTTATCTGAAGCACACATTTTAGGACTGTAATCCAAAATATTCTAGGGCAGTACTTCTCAAGTGTGGTTCCCAGACAGCAGCATCAGCATCAACTGCCAATTTTTTAGAAATGCAATTTTTTGGCCCCGCCCCAGCCCTACTGAATGAGGAACTCTGGGGAATGGAGACCAGCAATTTATGTGTTAACAAGCTCCTCAGGTGACTCTGGTGTGCACTTAAGTTTGAGAACCACTGATCTAGGCTGGCTGCTAATAATAATTATTAAGTATTCTGCTCCTTTCTGATGGCCGTGCATCTCTGAGACATATTTCTCAAGAGCAGGCAAGCACAAGTAAGAGCAGATTCGTGCTAGTTACACCGCTTTCATACCAGATCATTCTCTGGTTAGGCTGCCATGATCGTATAACTTAACAATAACAAAGACTATATATCTTAGAATGTGATTCTGGATATTTTATCAAAGCATAAACTATGGAGCTGGTCTGCCTGAGTTTGTTTCCTAGATCTGATTGTACTAGTTGTATTGCCTTGAGCAATTTACTTAACCTCTCTATGCCTCCTCAGGTTTTTCATCTATAAAATAGAGGTAATAATGGAACCACTTTATAGGATTTTTGTGAGATTAAATAAATTAACATACATAAATCTCTTAGAACAGTACCTGGATTAGGAGCTTTATATAAATAGTTGACATCGTTAATACTAAGGAGAATATATTAGAAAGAGCAGACAGCTGAGATACAAAACCCAGGTCACATAGGAAATTTGTTGAAAGAATGAGAGCAGTTAACCTGGACAAAAGAAGACTAAGAAAATATATTACAAATCTCTTTATAATGTGTTGCTCCTGGAAATAATGTTAGAAACAAAGAGAAGTCATCTTTGTTTTGACTTGAATATATGTCATAAGTTAAAGTATATTTCAGATGTTAAACTATTGAAATAGAGTAAAACTCAATGTGCTCTGGATATGGCATGATTGATGATTATCGCCCCCAACCTCTGTCTTTTGTTCATAACCTGTTCTAAAATGTAACTGGGAAAGTTCTTATACTGAGAATGGGGAGGATGAGAGGATTAGAAAGTGATAGCTATCTGATTCTTCGGTAATTTTTGAGTTCATGTACAGTCAGTTATGTAAAGTATAAGCTTGATTCTCCTTACTTTCAACAGTTAAAGCTGTTTGGAAAACATACTCTTTTTTTAAACTCACAATACCATAACATCACATTTTATGTGATTAAATTTTCCGGTACCACATAACATACTGTAGGGGAGGAAAAAGTTTTTCTCTACCCTTCTAGGCTCTTCTGGCTGGTCTAAGAATTAAGTTGACATCAAACAGATTAACAGGAGAAAAACTAAAACAGTTTAATAACACTGTATACATGAGAGACCCAGGAAAATTGAGTAACTCACCAAAATGGTCAAAGCCCTCATCCTAAACACCATCTCTAGCTAAAGACAAAAGAGGATGTTGTGGGTAGAGACAGTCGGTTATGGGAGGTGACCAGGAAAAGCACAGTAAACAGGGGTAAGGTGTTATGCAGATTTAAGTCACTGCCTTCTCCATTGATAAGAGTTTCTAGAGATTTAGAGTCAGCCTCCATTTGCTGGTATAGCCAGGGAGACACCCTCACAAATGAAGATTTCCCTTACAAGCATAAATGTCTTTTACAAAAAGTAACTTCCATTTGGTTTTCAAAGCTCCTCCCATGTCTGCTACTTCTTAAAAAATTACCTGCCTAAAATAATCCTTATGCCAAAAAGACGTGTTTTCAGGTGGCAAATTCTACTCCCCTACAATATTATAGTGGGATTTTAGGGAAATCCCATTAGTGTTAGTAAAGAGGCTCTATCTAAGCTCCGTGAGCAGACCTCTGCTGCCCAGATTCCTCAGCTTTACTCCTGGGGCCCCTCAAACCTGTCCATAATCAAGAAACTGCCTAGCAGGTTACCTCGAAGATGCTGCTCCAAAGCAAAGTCTGTTGCTCATTTGTCTAATCTGATTTGTCAATCAGTTGTTAAAGATATTGAATAGCACTCAGATTCCCATGCATCTCCTGGTTTTTCTTTTTGCTACTTACCAAAAGGTAAGTATTTACTTGTTTATTTGTTCAGTGCCAAAACAGCATGATCCTATTCTGTTTGACTCATCACTGTAAACACAGCACCAAGAAGTGACCCCAGCACCAAGTATACTAAGTAGGTGTTAAATTAATGGATGAGTGAATAAATGAATATGTATATCTTCTAAGTACAGATTACTGCTTTTTGAATAATGTGCTATATCTAAAATCTGGCAGGGAATTACCGACAGAATTGAATACATACAATAAATTTACTGTTGGGGCCATTTAATAAACATCATGAACAAACAAGATATTAATATTTGCATTTTGTTGATAGTGAAATTCATATCATTTTTCTCATAATAGATGGAAAAGCTCACTCCTAGCTTTTTTGATGCTAATTACAATGTAAAACACATTTTAATGTCATCATAATGGATGAGATAATTAATCTCTGCAAACTGGTGAAGCATTATTTAAATTACTAATTGGATTTCAATAAGCATTCAGTAGATTATCAATGATTTTAAGTCTGTATAATGAGTGATTGGAAGCGTTATAGGATATGGCATATTAATACCAAAGATTCTGAATAAAAAAAATAATTCAGAAATATAAGATATTAGGGATCTGTTAAAGACATTCAAACTTTAAGGACATGGAGCTCATATAAAACAACTGAAGTCTACTTACCTAATATGTAGATAAATATTTGGTTATGATAAAGATTTTGTGGAATGCATAGAATTGTAGAAACCTAAAGAAAATTAAAACTTCAGGGAGAGGGAGCAATAGAAGGAATAATTTGCTGTGGAAATGACACCAGCGACAGAAATTCTAGAGGGTTAATGACTTTGGCATCAGATCTGAATTCCGATTTTTGTCTCTATCACCTACAAGCTGGGAGACTTAGGCAAATTATAAAATCTTTCTGAACCTTTCTGCCTTTTTCAATATTTATTTCTTCCTTTGTTTTTTCCTTCTTTTCTCCTGCCCCCTGGCCTCTTTCGTATGCCTGTAACCACAGGACCAGGAGCAGAACTTGCCACTCCAAAATATGCCTCTTTGGCATAAGGGCTATTTTGAGCTGATGATTATTAAAAAACAGCAGACACAGGAAAAGCTCTGAAAACCTAGTAGAAGTTACTGTTTTGTAAGGGAAATTTACCTTTATAGGAGAAATCTCCATTTGTAAGGATGCCTCCCTCTCAGTGCCTGGAAAGGGAGGATGACTCTAAATCTCTAGGAACTCTTATGAATGGACAAGGCAATGACTTAAATCAACATAACAACTTTACCCTTGTTTACTGTACTTTTCCCGGTAACCTCCCATAACTGACTCCGTCTTAACAGCAGGCTGTTAAAGCTATTTTTCAGGGGCAGCAAGCTAGCCAGGAGCATGCGTAGAAAGAAAATTTTGATCTGTCAAATACCAGCTGGCCATCCCTGATCCTTTAAACCTCACCCCATACCTTGGATGGGCAAGACAGATGTGAGAGTGCTGCCTCCTGTCTCCATACAGATTGATCTTGCAATAAAACTATGTTATTTTCCCAAAAGCCAATGCTATAATAATTGGTTATTTTTATGTGCATCAGGTAGGAGAACACCATCTTTGCACAGTAACACGCCCACACGTAGATTTTGTGTTTGAGAATCCCAAATTTCTTTCTTTACAAGTGTAATGCATTTTTAGTAGTATTATTACCATAGAATCTCATTGCTTAATCCACGCGTAAGACCCATTTTCCTCTTAGGGAGACATATTCTCTATGCAAAACGTTAGTAAACATTAGGACAGATATAGTGAAGACTGAATTTATTGCACAGAGAAACATTTCATTCATCAGCTCCCACTGATACCTTCTATGCCTGTTTTTGAGATAATCTAGTTCTGAAGGTTTATTGATGAGATTCAACATTTCTTGATGTGTCCAACTCATATCAACATCATTCTAGCTTGACAGACAGATTTCTTTTTTCTGTGCCAGCCTCTTTTCTCTCGAGATTGTAAGGGCAGATTAAGTGTAGTATAAGTCTAGTAAGCAGACTTTGCCACCCCAAAATGTGTCTCTTTGGCGTGAGGATTATTTAGGGCGGATTATTTTTTATTTATTTATTTTTTTAGTTCAAAGCTCACTCAGTATTTATTTTATGATACTCTGATTTAGAACTACCCACTAGACCTCCTCTGTTTCACACCATTCTTTTTTCTTGTCCTAGTCTCTTCCACCATGAGCTTCCTTCCCAGCGGCCCTAAAGATTTTGGTCTCCCTTCTGACAATCTCAGATAAATCATGGTCCCTCTCAATTGGACTTGTCTTATATTCTTGTGTATCTCCCTGGGTCTTCACAAAGCTGGCCCAAAGTTATTTCACTATAATGCTCCCCTGGATGCTCTGACCTCAGATTCAACGAGTTCATTTTTCCAGATTCTTCACTGAACATGTAGAAGTGGTAATGGAGTGAACAGGAGAGTGGTCTGAATGCCAAAGCAGCTCACACTCTTCACATTTTGGAAACCTGGCCTCTGCATCTACTTTTGGCCAAATTCCCTTTAGGGTTCCATCTATTGTCCTCCCCCTAAAGCTAGCTTCAATGAGGCCCTGAGGTGGGGACACTGAGTCCCTGGAATGGGCTGATTATTTCTAAGAACAAAAGACTCAGGAAGAAACTTTGACCTTCCTCCAACTGCCTAAAGGAATTTAAGATAGAAGATCTATTCCAGGAAGGAGCTATCACCATAGAGAACTATATAATACGAACTGGTGTGAAAGATGGGGAGGAGTCTAGCAAGGCTCATTTGATCAAAGTCCTCTCCATGTCCGATTGTCTCTGCTTGGCATGGTAAACATTTGTTTACCAAACATTTGCTTTTCCATCTCCATGTGAATTGCCTTCCTCCCCTTTGAAGTCCCAAACCACTACCCCCAGCATCCGCCTTTGTCTTTAGCTCAGGATGATATTTAAGGTGGTGGCTTTGGCCATTTTGGTGAGGTACCCAGTTTCCTTGGTTTTCTTCCATGTATACATGTTATTAAACTCGTTTGACTTTCTCTTGTTATTCTGTCTTATGTCAGTACAGTTCTTAGACCAGCCAGAAGGACCTAGAGGGCAGAGGAATAGTTCTTCCTCCCCTACAGGATTCAACAAAGATTTCTGTACCCTTTATTGACAAGGCTATCATATTATTTGTTGAAAGTCTTCTCTGATAACAATCATGGTAGTCTTTGTACATGAGGGGAGTTTTGGTTTATCAAATATAGATTTTTCACATTGTTATCTTAAATTTGTAGTTAATCTACTTTCACCTCTGCTCAATTATCATCATTTTAAACTTTTTAACACTCTACTACTTCTTCATTACTTTCAAGATTTAGTCTACTGCCAATGACCCTGGATTTTCCCACAAGCAGGAGAGTGCCAGGAAGAGAAGCAGGATGAACACAAGGAGACAGGGCAGAGGCCAAAGTAAAAATGATAATGGATATATCTATATTGAAGATTTTCAGGGAAGGTTAAATTAGGTGGTATTTGTAAAAGTCTTACAGAAGATGAATGTTACAGTAGTCTTATATACTAGCATGATAAAAGAACATATCTCAATAAACGAAATCTCTTTTAGTTTGTTCCCAACTTCCTCTAATTTCAATTCTAGACACTGAGGCATCATCACATTATTTTTCTATACCTAACTCAGGAAATAATTTCCTAATTCTTGAAATGAATAAGGAACACTGGATTTGAAGTTAGAATAACCTTGTTTCAGAAATAGTTCCATTCCAAACTAGCCCTGTGATATAATTTCAGGCAACTCATATAACTTCTTTCAATCTTTCTCATTTATAAAATCAGACCAATAGTTTACAATTGTAATGAACTGAGATCATGAGTAGTGAATATAAATACAGTTTACAAGATGTAAGACACCTCAAGTTATAATTTAATTAAACATTTAAATGCTTCAGTAGATTTACATAGAAATCTTCAGATGATGACATGGACATTTTCCAAGAAGATTTATTCAAGCAACCTCTCTTCTTACTCCAACTCCTATCTCTCATCCTTAGCCAGATATTTTTCTTTTCTTTTGCAAGAAGAGGGATAAAAATTGTTTTGTCTCAAGGGCCTTCAATGCTTTAAAACAAGCATTAATTTCTTTAGAAAACTATCCCATGAATTTGACCATTTTGTTGTAATATTCAAGCAGTTCTTTAGTCTTCTTACTCTGCTTAGGATAAGCCACAGGAATAATTTCAAAACTAAAACTGATGTCTGGTTATCCATTTTAGTGCTGGGTGAATGAGAATTTGTGTAGAAGAGAAGGGTGTTTTTTTTTTTTATCACTTTAATCATCTCAGCTCTGTTTTGCAGTATTCCTAAGAGGCTAGATAATTTCTGGAACTACAGTGAAAATTCATAGACTCAGGCCTGAAATGTGAACTTACCCTAGGGAAATCTGACCAGTTAGTTGAAACTTAATAGTAATGAGATTGAATTATCGGTTAGGGACCAATGGAATATGTTCTCTTCTATGGCCTTGGGCTACATTCAAAATTTAGCCAATCCTCTCAGCGTTGCCTACCAAACTGAACTGGAAGAATCAGTAAAAATGTATCTCCATGACTACAAAAAGGTCTAAAATTATATGCCCTACTCTTCTGAATTAGTACCATTATATTCTGATTTGGAGAAAAGTAAATGGGTTTTGAATACAAACTGATAAACTTCAAGCTGAGCCAACCTCCCAAACGCCCTCTGATATCTGGTCAATTATTTACAACTTCTAAATTGTACCTCTAAGTCAGAGTCAGGTTCCGTATAAAAGAAAAAAAAAAAGCAGAACAACATTTGATTAATAAGATCCCCATAGCTAGAAATGATTGATTCTAGGATACACCTCACGCTAGACTGAAAGCTCACATTTGTGATCAAGGCCCTCGAATCCCACTAGCATCCCTAGCATGTGCCAAGCACATAACAAACGTTTATTCAGTGACTGATAGCATGTCAGAAGGCTTTCATTGAGCATTCTATCGAGGATCAATGCCCAAAAGACTACCTGTTGATCAAGAAATACCTGTTGATCAAGCAAGTCTAAGTTTATTAGATTTACTGCAGTAAGGGAGAACATCTTGACAGAGGGTTCGCAATGTCTCAAAGTGGGGAAATTAGGAAAGAGTATTCATAGGGTTTGGGGGTCTGGCATGGATGATTTTAAGGCAGGGCTTGCAATGTGGGGAGTTGACTGGTAGTGGGCAGAGTTTATAACATAATAGCACAGTGAGGCAAGGGCTTGAAATAGTCTTGATGAGCAAGCTGTTAGTCTTGATAAAAAGCTTTTTAGTTGGCTCGTGGTTTTCCCTTTGAGGAGTGGGTATTTCTTGGCGCAAGAGGTAAGAATTTTTCCCTTGGTGTCAGTACAATTTAACGTAGGGAAAGAAAGTATGCCTGGTCCCAGTATTATTTAACACAGGGACAGGGAATAATGTTGGTTTTAGTTAATTAAAAACTAAATGAAGAGTAAGTAAACCTCATAGAACTGCCTAATGACAAAAATCATCTTAATGAGATAGTTGCATCTATCTCATTACGAAGAAATTACTATCTCAATGCAAAGAATTCAGTTGTATTATTCTTAGTTAATTCTCTCCAGGTTTACTCCATGTCTTCCTGAAAGCAACTGAATGGACTGAGAGAGGAATCACCCTTTTTTGAGTTAGTCAATGCTTTGTATCAATTTTAATTAACTATTTGCAGTGCTCAAGAGGTTTTGCATCTGCGTATCTGCTTAATTTCTTTCTCTATACTCCACGAGGGAGGCAGTAAGCAGTAAGAGGAAACTTTGAATTTTTTTCATCTTTCTATGAATTAATATTTCTGGCATTTCAAATGTTGGTACTTTATCATGTATAGGTAAAACTTTCACTTTTTGAATTATTTCAGGTTTTGATTCGGAGGTCAAATCTCTCTTTGGCTACATTACCTTCCATGCATATTCTAGATTTTTGCTCCCTCTACCTCGCTTCATTAGCCCATGGCATCCTATTTTGTAGGAAACTCACAGAATCCCTTTTCTTCCATTCTCTCTGTTGTTTGGGGGTTTTGCATTTTTCTATTCCTTTACTGTCATTTAATGGAGTTTTAGGAGGAAAAGGAGAAAAGAGTGCATGCTTGGTACGTCATCTTGACTGAAAGACTTTTTGGTTAATTTTGCGCCTCAATTTAGTTATATTTGTTTTTTAACTTAAATAATGAAACCTATACTATTCTAAAATATAGATTTGAATGGAAAGCAACATAGAATAATGAAAAATAACTCTAGATTGAGAGTTAATTCAATTCTAGTTCCAGTTTTGATGATTCTAGCTATATGAGGTTGAACAAGTTACTTAACCATTTTGATTTCAGTGCCTTCATCTGTGAAACAGATTATTCTATATGCCCTTCCAAGATTCTTCAGTGCTAATATTCTGATTCCATTTCATCCCAAGACAAAATATCTAAATTAACTACATTTGAGTACAGATCAATTTGATTATTTTAGTGCAAGTGTTAGGACAATTAAATCTCAAATCCCAACTTTGGGTCTTAAGCCTCAGGTATACATGCTTTAAAATATTTTAATGCATTTATAGATATAGAGCAACTAAGTATACCACAGTTCAATTCAATTCTTTTTTTTAAAAAAGATTGGCACCTGAGTTAACATCTGTTGCCAATCTTTTTTTTTCTTCTCCCCAAAGCTCCCCAGTACAGAGTTGTATATTCTAGCTGCAGGTCCTTCTGGTTATGCCATGTGGGACTCTGCCTCAGCATAGCCTGATGAGAGGTTGCCATGTCCACACCCAGGATCTGAACCAGCGAAACTCTGGGCCGCTGAAGGGGAGCGTGAACTTAACCACTTGGCCACAAGGCTGGCACCCAATTCTGACACTGACTGTCTAATGTTGATATCAGATTCCACAGGTATAAGAACTCAGTCCCACAAGACTGCCCGCCCCCACTTCAGATGCCAGTCACAAGTATTGGGTCCCCAGGTTATCCACACTTCTGTCTGACTTGGCTACTGAGTTGGAGGTTCTCACAACCCCCCTCAAGTTCAATAATTTGCTAGAATGACTCACATAACTCAAGAAAAGGTTATACTTACTATTATAGCTTGTTGTAAAGGATACAAATGAACAGCTAGATGAGAGATACAGAGGTCAAGGCCTAGAAGGGTCCAGAGTACTGGAGCTTCTGTCTCATGGAGTTGGGGTGTGCATTCTCCCAGCACATGAATGTGTTCACTAATTCAGAAGCTTCCCAAACTCTACCATTTAGGAATTTTTATGGAGGATTTATTACATAGGCATGATTGTGGCCGTTGGTAATTAACTCAATCTCCAGCCCCTCTCCACTTCCCAGAGGTTGGGTGGTGGGGCCAAAAGTTCCAAGCTTCTAATCAAAGCTTGACCTTTCTGGGACCAGCCCGCATCCTGAAACTATTTAGAGGCCTGCCAAGAGTCACGTCATTAGAACAAAAGATTTTCCCAGCACCCTTATCACTTAGGGAATTCCCAGGGTTTTAGGACCTCTGTACCAGGAAATGGGGACAAAGACCAAGTATTTCTCTTATTATAATATATAACATGTATGTACATTGAGATAGTAATTTCTTCGTAATGAGATAGATGCAACTATCTCATTAAGATGATTTTTGTCATTAGGCAGTTCTATGAGGTTTACTTACTCTTCATTTAGTTTTTAATTAACTAAAACCAACATTATTCCCTGTCCCTGTGTTAAATAATACTGGGACCAGGCATACTTTCTTTCCCTACGTTAAATTGTACTGACACCAAGGGAAAAATTCTTACCTCTTGCGCCAAGAAATACCCACTCCTCAAAGGGAAAACCACGAGCCAACTAAAAAGCTTTTTATCAAGACTAACAGCTTGCTCATCAAGACTATTTCAAGCCCTTGCCTCACTGTGCTATTATGTTATAAACTCTGCCCACTACCAGTCAACTCCCCACATTGCAAGCCCTGCCTTAAAATCATCCATGCCAGACCCCCAAACCCTATGAATACTCTTTCCTAATTTCCCCACTTTGAGACATTGCGAACCCTCTGTCAAGATGTTCTCCCTTACTGCAGTAAATCTAATAAACTTAGACTTGCTTGATCAACAGGTATTTCTTGATCAACAGGTAGTCTTTTGGGCATTGATCCTCGATAGAATGCTCAATGAAAGCCTTCTGACATGCTATCAGTCACTGAATAAACGTTTGTTATGTGCTTGGCACATGCTAGGGATGCTAGTGGGATTCGAGGGCCTTGATCACAAATGTGAGCTTTCAGTCTAGCGTGAGGTGTATCCTAGAATCAATCATTTCTAGCTATGGGGATCTTATTAATCAAATGTTGTTCTGCTTTTTTTTTTTCTTTTATACGGAACCTGACTCTGACTTAGAGGTACAATTTAGAAGTTGTAAATAATTGACCAGATATCAGAGGGCGTTTGGGAGGTTGGCTCAGCTTGAAGTTTATCAGTTTGTATTCAAAACCCATTTACTTTTCTCCAAATCAGAATATAATGGTACTAATTCAGAAGAGTAGGGCATATAATTTTAGACCTTTTTGTAGTCATGGAGATACATTTTTACTGATTCTTCCAGTTCAGTTTGGTAGGCAACGCTGAGAGGATTGGCTAAATTTTGAATGTAGCCCAAGGCCATAGAAGAGAACATATTCCATTGGTCCCTAACTGATAATTCAATCTCATTACTATTAAAAATTGGTAGAAATATCTTTTTTTACTTAAAAGTCTTGGATTTCTTTATTAAAGGAACTTTTCCAAGAAACTGATAAGACTGCATAAGCAAACAATATCCAGAATTTTACAGACATACTCAATTGCTTTCATCAGGGGCATAAACTGCTCCCTTGCAGTATGTTAGATACTTTGGGAAGCTATGTTGACTATTCAAGTCACCAGGGTACCATTTAGTAAATTGCAACTGCAATGGATTATTAACTTTCTACATAATATATTTCAATTAAAACAAAATTGGATCCTGGTGAAATCAAATGGTTGATGCTCAGTTCAGTCTATGAGCCGGGGCGTAAGCACTGGGAATGTTGCTTAAAGACATATTACTTACAAGAAATCCGATCTCTTCACTTTGGCAGTGAGCTCACTTATATTTGACTGCAGGCAACCACACATAGAATGAGTAGGTACATATCTTAACCCTTCCTTTTCCTCAGAGATTGTCCTAGATCTTATCTCCAAAAAGGAGAGCTTTACAAAGTAATCCTCACCTGAATACTACAAAAGTAACCACTTTTAGAAATTCAGCTTGAAAGGTGCTGGTATTAATTTCCCCTCACATACTTACTTTGAGTAAGTTAGACTTCCTCAAAGCCACTGTACTTATGGAGCTGGATTATCTCTGTGCATATAAACTATACTCTGCTGACAACTGACTCATTTTGAAAGTAGAATTAACTATTTCTTGCCCACTAAGGGCCCATTTGAATGCACTGAAGAGCAGTTATTGTAACACACATCACCTAAGCTTTCACATAATGGCTTACTTTTTAATTGCAATTTAAAGCCTTACCAGATTCACTGAATTCTATAGAAAGAAGAGACATTTTGTTATATTTATTTATGGCATTTTTGATTGATGGATTTTTGTTATACTACTTTAACTTTGTGTGGTTTTCACTGTCTACTCCTGTTAGTGTCCTGACTAGCCTGTATATACAATCCACTGAGGAATGAGTCCATTAAACTGTGCTCCTATTAGTACAATGCAAGTTCTGTATAGTGCCAGCTTAGAGTAAATATTTAATGGAACATTTTTCTCTCTTGAGAGCTTTTGACTTTACCTTCCTCCCCCACACATCTGTGATACTAATTTAAATGGGCTAGCTTAGTCCTTCCTTGTTCTGACTAAATTAAATCTTTGGTGGTGCCTCTTTCTAATGTAGCCTAGTTTTCAGTTCCATTCTTTTAAAGTATATCTCTCAGGTTCTGTCTACAAGCAAAATCTTGATAGTAGGAATATTTCTAAATTTTTAAAGATAATTTTCCCTCTATCCTCTCTTTCTGTAAAAAAAAAAATAGATATTTTAAAATATAACTGAAATAGTTACTTCCAAATTACTGCTTCATCATTTGACCATCATGGGCATATCGTAAGCTTTCTTACCTCGTATAGTAAATGAACTAGTTTATAAAACAAGATCAACTTGAAAGAATTCAAGCTGGTTTAATATGAATTTAGTGGATGAAAAAGGTCTTTGTGATTTGGGGTACTAACTGATCCTCTGGAGCTAGCTTCTCTTGTGGCATGGCTCTTCCATTGTAAGGGAGAATATCCATGTTATATAAATGAGCTGAAGATGTATCTGTGTATTGTTTGTTTCTTCAGTGTAGGCTGGGATCCGTCAGCTCAAAAGCCCACTGGAGTAAACTCAAACATTTCACATTCCACTTATTATTTTCATTGAGATATAACTGACTGAACATTGTATAAGTTTAAGGTATACAACACGTTGATTTGATACATTTATGTATTGCAATCCAAACAAGGAGATTTTTCAGCCTTTTAGAGCCTGCTTGCTTTGCATACCCCATGAAATCATACCCAACAATCTGTCAGTCATAGATAAAGAGCCTTGTGGTTAAAAGATCCCAAGCTGCTGCTGCCCATTGGAGTTCTCTGACTACAGACCTGCTGTGCTGCTGCATGACATCACCTAGACAGTTAAGCACTCTTTCTGAGTCTTGTCTCTCCTGGGAGTTCTCATGCCCTCCTTCCCTTCTGAGCAGAACAGTGGCCTTTGGACAGTCTTCTGCTATGTGGGACTTCCTCTGAATGCAAACCTCTCAAAGCATTGCCCAATAAAACTTGTGTGTGCTACTGCCACCTTGTGGTCATACCTTTTTCCTTGATCAGCCCCCGAATGCCTCAAACCCAAGAGAACTCTCTTTTTCAATGCAGAGCATGCTTACCAAAGAGACTGTACTTTCTCTTTTCATTTCATAGATGGGACAAGTTAAGTAGTTTTCATTATATTTATTTTGTTTTGCAAGAAGATTAAAAAATAGTTAAAGGGAGTATCTTTAATGAAATCAAACTTTCTCCTTTTCTTCCATCATTTTAGTATGTCCTGCTTTCCTTATATTTGCTCACTCAATGGAACTTATTATGCATCTTCTATCTGAGCGGTACTCTTCCACCAGCCATGGGATACACACAGATGAAAAATACATAATTTACGTTCTTGAATTTTCAGTATGTAATTTTTAAATCTTTTATTTACACGAGATATATGAGAAGATCATATTTTCACTTACTCAAATAGATATAATGGTTCTAAATAATTTCTTTTATTTTGTTTGAAGCAGTTGCTTTACAATGCTTAAAGTTTTCATTATTTGGAAAAACATCTACCAAGCAAAGGGAAAAATGCCCATATACTCAATTTATAAAGAACAACAATTTTGGAAATTGAAAAGATGTTTGAAATTTACTTCATTTCAGAAGAAAAACAGGAGAAAATAGATAAGAAGAAATAAAAATACCTTAAACTATGGGGCCAGCTCGGTGGCCAAGTAGTAAAAGTTCCGCATGCTCTGCTTTGGCAGCCCTGGTTCATGGGTTCGGATCCAGGGTGTGGACCTACTCCACTCATTGGCCATACTGTGGAGGTATCTCACATACAGAATCTTCCTCACACACACAAAAATATCATAAACTATAAGTCAATTTTGGTTTACTTCTACACTTAGATTAATTTACATATTAATATATTGTAATATATGCATATTCATGTGCACACTGGCATTTGATTTTATAAGTTGAAAACTTCTGTTACCTTCTGAAATTTAGATTCATCTTTAACAAGATTTATTGAGTGTCTCCCATGTGCCAAGGACAGTTCTAAAAAGTAGCTTATGCTAAACCAGGGCAATGACTGTTTCAAATAGGTCTCCAGAGAAAACAAGAGAGGGTGACATCAGCATCATGGGGGCATAGACATCCCTTGTATTTGTCTTCCCTTTAACAACAAAACTTCACCATCTATCCAAGGACAAAAGTGCTTTTGTGGGAGCTGTGGAATCCAGTACCATATACCAAGAAATCTGGGAGGCTTGCCCATCCATGTGTCGGATAATAGGCAGACAGATCTCAGTCACAGCTTTGGAACCTTCAGTGGCCCATGAACTGGCTCCAGCTCCTCTCAGCCACAATCTAGGAGCCCCTGGAAAACTTTTAGACAATCACCCATGGATGAGAGAACATTTGTGGAAGTCCAGGTTTCCAGAGGAGAAGTCTCAGCACACCACTGGAGGAAAAAAGCATGAGTTTGTATGCACTGGAGTGGGTAAGAGGAACAGCTTGCCTTTACCTGCCTCAGCCCTACTCCAAGGCAACACAGCTTATGGCAAAGAGAGATCTTCTTGGCCTATGATTTTTCCTGCAGGGGAAAAGGAGGGTATGTGAGTGAGCACCTGGCTTTCCCAGAGGTGCAGGATACTGCCAAAGGAGCTCATTTCTCTCTCACCCCATCCAGAGTAATGAATTGTGAGCTACATCAGTTGGGGCAGGAAGAGGCTAAGAGAGCAGCAGATAGGACTCTTTGAGAGCATTTAAGGTACGCAGAGCCTACTAACTGCATCATGGACTCCATCCATCAAGGAGCCCGCTCACAAGCAGCTGGGAATATCTTACTCACAGATCCCCCAGCCGGCCCACAGGCACCCCAAGTGCTCTGTGTGCCTCACCCACACCACTCCATCCTATGACTGGTTTCCTGTGCATGCTCCTGATGGTGGTGGTGATGAGAGCAAGCTTTGGCAGATGCCTAGAGGGCAAGGGCAGAAAGCTGGCCCAAATCTGCAGGTCAGGGAGAGACCATAAACATGAGCTTTAGCTCCACCTTTGAGAAAGTGAAAGAGAGGCTGTCAGCACTTGGCCTGGTGCCTTGCAGGATCCAGAGAAAGCATAAAAGCTTAAGAATTCTACTACAAGAGAGAGCAAGAAGTAAGGAGCAGCTGTACGCATGGAAGGACTGAGACAGCCTCAGAATCTCTAGCAGGGCTGATGGAAGTTCTCTCTCTCCCAAAGGCAGTCAGTAAAGAACTGAGGAGGTGAACTGCAACGTCAAATGCAGAGAGTCACAGGTAATATGACACCACCGAAGGATCACAATAATCTTCCATTAACTGAATCCAAAAGAATGTGATCTAGCTGATAGAGAATTTAAAATAGCTGTTTTAAGGAAACTTGTTGCGCTACAAGAAAACACAGAAAGATAATTCAAGGAAATCAGTGAAACAATGTATAAAGAAAATGATAAGTCAAGCAAAGAAAGGAAAAATCATATAAAAGAACCAAACAGAAATTCTGGAGCTGAAGAATACAATGAAAAAAATGAAAAATGCAATCAATATGAGAGCATCAATATTAGAATGGATAAAGCAGAAGAAAGAGTTTGTAAGTTAGAAGACAGGAACTTTAAAATTATCCATTTAGATGAGAACAAAGAAAAAAGATCCATGGGATACTATCAAAAGGACTAATTTATGAATTATTGGGGTTCTGGAAGGAGAAGAAAGGAAGAGGGCAGAAAGCTTATTTAAAGAAATAATGGCTGGAAACTTCTAAAAACTGGGGAGACATCTGGATATCTAAGTTCAAAAAGCTTATACGTCAACAAAAAATTTCAACTTAAAGAGGTCCTCTCCAAACATTATAATAAAACTGTCAAAAATCAAAGACTAAGAGAGAAACTTAAAAGCAGCAAGAGAAAAAAAGCTTATAACTTACAGGGGAACCCACATAAGGCTATTAGCAGATTTCTCAGTAGAAGCCATACAGGTCAGGAGAGAGTAGGATGATATATTCAAAGTATGGAAATAAAAACCTGCCAACCAAGAGTACTTTACCATCAAAGCTGGCCTTCAGAGTTGAAGGCAAAATAAAGATGTTCCCAGACAAACAAAAGCTGAGGAAATTCATCACCACTAGGCTCACCTTACAAGAAATGCTGAAAAAAGTTCTTCAAGCTGAAATGAAAGGATGCTAATTAGTAATATGAAAACATATGACAATATACAACACTCTGGTAAAGGTAAGACTATAATCAAATTCAGAATACCTTAATACTGTACTATGGTGGAGTATTAACTACTTAACTCTAGTATAAAGTCTAAAGGACAAGAGTATTAAAAATAACTATAGCTACAATCATTTGTTAATGAATATACACTACAAAAAAGGTAAGCTGCAACATAAAAGACATAAAAGAAACAACACAGAAATAGAAAAACAATTTTAAAATTTGTATGGAACCACAAAAGACTCCAAATAGCCAAAGCAATCATGAGAAAGAACAACAAATTTGGAGGCATCTCATTTCCTATTTCAAACTATACTACAAAGCTATGGTAGTCAACACAGTATGGCACTGGCATAAAAATAAACACATAGACCAATTGAACTAATAGACAGACCAGACTTAAACTCCCACATATATGATCAACTAATATTCAACAAGGGAGCTAAGAATACTCAATGGGGAAAGGACAGTCTCTTCAAAAAATGGCATTGGGAAAACTAGATAAACACATGCAGAAAAATGAAATTGGACCCCTATCTTACACTACTCACAAAAACTAACTCAAAAGGGATCAAAGACTTAAATATAATACAAGATACCTCAAAACTCCTGGAAGAAAACATAGGGAAGAAGCTCGTTGACACTGGTCTTGGCTATAATTTGCTGGGTATGACACCAAAATCACGAGCAAGAAAAGCAAAAATCAACCAGTGGGACTACATCAAACTTAAAAGCTTCTACGTAGCAAAAGAAACAATCAACAAAATGAGAAGGCAACATAAAGAACGAGAGAAAATATTTGCAAACAATATATCAGATAAGCAGTTAACATCCATAATATACAAAGAACTCATAGAACTCAATAACAAAAAGACAAATCATCAATTGAAAAATGGGAAGAGGGTCTGGCCCAGTGGTGCAATGGTTAATTTCACACGTTCTGCTTTGGTGGCCCGGGGTTCGCAGGTTTGGATCCTGGGCACAGACCAAGCACAAGCCATGCTGGGGCAGGCGTCCCACATATAAAGTAGAGGAAGATGGGCACAGATGTTAGCTCAGGGCCAGTCTTCCTCAGCAAAAAGAGGAGGATTGGAGGTGGATGTTAGCTCAGGACTAATCTTCCTCAAAAAAAAAAAAAAATGGGCAGAGGATCTGAATAGCTATTTTTCCAAAGAAGACAGATGGCCAATTTGGTACATGAAAAGATGCTCAGTATCACTAACCATCAGGGAAATGCAAATTGAATGGCATATCACCTCACACCATTAGAATGGCTATTATCAAAAAGACAAGAAGTAACAAGTGGTGGTGAGGATATGAAGAAAAGGGAATACTTGTGTACTGTTGGTGGGAATGTAAATTGGTTCATCCACTATGGAAAACAATATGGAGTTTCCTCAAAAAATTAAAAATAGAACTATCATATGATCAAGCAATTCCATTTCTGGGGATATATCCAAAGGAAATGAAAGCAGAATATCAAGGGGATATATGCACTTTCACATTTAATGCAGCATTATTCACAATAGACAAGATATGGAAACAACCTAACTGCCTGTCAACAGACTAATGGGTAAAGAAGATGTGGCATATATATACAATAGAATATTATTCAGCCATGAGAAAGAAGTAAATCCTGCCACTTGTGACAATATGGAAGGACCCTGAAGACATTATGCTAAGTGAGATGTCAGACAGAGAAAGACAAATATATGATATCACTTATATGTGGAATCTAAAAAAAAAGCCAAACTCATAAAAATTGACAGTAAAATGGTGGTTATTTGGGACTAAGGGCTGAGGAGAATAGGAAAGGCGTCATTTGAGGGTACAAAGTTGTAACTAGTAGATAAATAAGTCTTGGAGAGCTAATGCACAGTATTGTGATTATAGATAACAATATTGTATTATAAGCATCAAACTTGCTAAGAGACTAGTAATTAATTATTCCCACTAGGAAAAAGAAATGATAATTATGTGACATGATAAGGTGCTAGCTAATGTATCAAATCAACATTTGATACATTAAATTTGATACATTTGATACATTTGATACTTTAAACGTACACATTGTTATATGTCAAATATATTTCAATAAAATAAAAAATAAATGAGATAAATGGTAGGTTTGTAGGCAAAGTTTAGTTGTTATCAGTGTAAAAGAGACTGATAGATCTTTAAGATGTTTTATGTAATCCTCATGATAACAACAAGGTAAAAATCCACAGTAGATTCACAGAACATAAAGTGAAGGGAATCAACATATACCAATACAGAAAATTGTCAATTCACAAAGGGAGACGGTAGAAGAGGAAACAAGGGAACCACTAAACAGCCAGAAAACAATGAGGTGGCATTCGTAAGTCCTTATCTATTAATAATTATTCTAAATGTAAATGGATTGAATTCTGTAATCAAAAGACATAAAGTGGCTGGATGGATAAAAAACAAGACCCACTATATGCTGTCTACAAGAAACTCACTTCAGCTTTAAGGACGCACATAGGGTTAAATAAAAGGGATGGAAAAAGACATCACAGGAAAATAGAAACCAAAAGAGAGCATGGGTAGCTGTACTTTCATAAAAAAAATAGACTTTAAACCAAAAATGGTAACAAGAGACAAAGAAGGTGACTATATAAAGATAAAGGGGTCAATTCATCAAGAGGCTATAACAATCTTAAATACATACGTGCTCAATATCAGAGTACATAAAGACATTCAGCAAATGCTAACAGACCTGAAGGAAGAAATGGACAATAGTACAAGAATAGTAGGGGACTTCAATGCCCCACTTTTAGCAATGGATAAATCCTGCAGACAGAAAATCAACAAGGAAACGGTGGTGTTAAGTCATACTTTAAACCAAATGGACCTAACAGACATATATAGAACATTCCACCCAACAGCAGGAAAATACGCCTTCTTCTCAAGTGCACATGGAACATTCTCCAGGATAAAATATATGATAGATCACAAAACAAATCTTAATAAATTTAAGAAGATCGAAATCATATCAGACATCAAGCATTAATTCAATTCAATTCATTCATTCATGGAATTAAAATGACTGACTAAAGGAATTCATGGAGTATTGCAAATGAAAACTCTCCTCTAACAGCGTACAAAAGTTCTTGTGTTATAACACGGAAGGAAACAAAAACATTTTGGCTCGAAATGGAATACTGAATGACATGGTTTTAATAATGCTTATCTGATCAACAAGATATACGGGAGTGTGCAAAATTCCATTAACTGTGCTAACTCTTAGTATTTGTATCCATATTTTGAAGGAGAAATAACATTAACTTTACTTTTTTTGAAATAATATAGCAACTTGCTAAATCATACTTATCTTCTTGATATACAGTAGCTAAGCATATTTTTTTTTAAGATTTTATTTTTTTTCCTTTTTCTCCCCAAAGCCCCCCAGTACACAGTTGTATATTCTTCGTTGTGGGCCCTTCTAGTTGTGGCATGTGGGACGCTGCCTCAGCGTGGTTTGATGAGCAGTGCCATGTCCGCGCCCAGGATTCGAACCAACGAAACACTGGGTCGTCTGCAGCGGAGCGCGCGAACTTAACCGCTCGGCCACGGGGCCAGCCCCACTAAGCATATTTTTAATCGCAACATCGCTTTAAAAGTTGAAGCTATTAGAGTCTAGATACAAAGATAATTTAAGAATGTCGTATCATTTTCTAATATGTACTGTAATATATAGATTTAGATTACAGATGGAATGACCAAAATAGTCCTCAAAAATGATTGGTTGTTATGCAGAAAAAAATATGTTCAAACCCCAAACAAAATACTGAAAATGAAAACAGTCTCTGTCATATTGTGCCAACATATGGCTATGTAAAGATATCAGGCTTTTTCTATTTTATCAAGGTACCCAACAATTTTAGATAAATTTATTTTATGAAAGTTAGTCAGTAAATAAATATTGTACATAATCCCTGTGGCATTTTTTCTTATGGTAAGGTTATGGCTCTGAATAATTATACAAGTTGCATTCTTTCAGGGTACTCACAGCATAGTTGGGGAGATAAAATATATGAAACATTAGTTAGTCTTCCTTATGTTGCTAAGGAAAGATATTTTTAAATATTAATTTTTTAATGTAATATATGAAACATACTGTGAAAACCAACATCCAAGATGGTCCCCAGTGATCCACATTTCGGATATTTATGCCGTTGTATAGTTTCCTTCCATATTGAATAGGTGTCTGGTGATGCGTGACTTCCAAAGCTAGGTTATAAAAGGCATTGCAGTCTCCACATTGCTTTCTCTTAGATCATTTCATCTGTGAAAAGCCAGGTGATAAACAGTGAGAAAACTCAAGCAGCCCGTGGGTAGGTGCAGTATGGAAGAACTGAGTCCTCCTGCCAAGAGCCAACATCAGCCATATGAGTGAGGCATCGTGGAAGCACATCCTCTAGCTCCATCCTGTCAATTCCTAAGTTGATGGCAGCCCTGGCTGCCATCTGACCGAACCTCATGAGACACCCTAAGCTAGATCCACCCTGCTAAGCTGCTCCTGAGTGTCTCCCCAACTAAGGTTTGGAATAATGTGCAGCAATAGATAAATAATACATGATAGAAAAAAATATGTAACATATATGTCATTATAAAGCATAATAAAATAAACACCTGTGACACCGTCTCCCCAAATTTATAAAATAGGACATAATCAAGTGATTGCATCCATCTCCACGTGTCTACTCCTATGTAAGTACAGCACTTTTAAATTACAACTGATTGATACTGTCTTGTTTTCTGGCAGAATATGTGCCCCCCTCCAACTTTTTCTTTTCTTTTTTATGAATGGCTTGGCTATTCCCTTTGCCATTTCCTATACATTTTATTTTCACTTACCACAAACTCAAGATGTCAGGATCCATGAAAGACACTTTGGGGATATTTGATTGAATTGCATTTTGGACAATTGAGTATTTGACATTAAATCCTTTTATCCATTAACTTCACTTGTTTAGGTCTTTCAGAAAATTTTCATAATGTTCCTCACACACATTTCACACATATTTCTTTGGATTTATTCTTAGGTACCTTACATAGCATAGAAGCTGCTTTTCTTTAATTTATTTCATTAAAATTCCTAATATTCATTGGCTTATTTACTCCAGAAGTAAGAATGTAATCATCATTATTTAACTTAATTTTTTAAGAGAAACAAAAGGATTTGTTATTCTTATTATCATTGCTCAACTCATTTATATCCAGCATAAAGAGATTAAGTTTGGTAATACTATGAATCAAACCAACTTTTGCAACCAGATCCTAATGATGAACAAAGAAAATTTGTTTTTCAACATTGTATTTTCTTAGCCAAAACATATTCCATGTGACTCCTGATTCTTTTTTCTAGGTGAACTTAAATTAATATATGACATTCCCCATCTGTTGACAAAAATGATGGTAAAAACTACATAGGCTAAATCAGAAGGAATCAAAGTAATATATAAAGAAAAATCTGAGCAAACAACATTTCAGTGAATATGTTCGATATGCTTTATTATTCATTTCATTATTATCCTTTTAGATTTAGTTATTTACTACTGAAAAGAGAGACATAAATTATATACCATCCAACTTATTGAATATTACCTATAGAATATGTATGTACCTACATTTTACATAAGAAAAAATGGTTCCTTTATATAACAATTGTTCCATGTAGAGTCAATAGTAGCCAACTTTAAGTTCAATTCTGTTTGCAGACCAACCACGAATCTTTGGATCAGAGTACGCATCAAACATTGTCTCATAATCCTTAAATTTGTAATCAAAGCTTTTTTAACAATAAATACAAAATTGATGAGAAGCTAATTTCCTAAGACAAACTAGCTATGAAATCTAAATAAAAGATTTCTTAGTTTCTCACCTTTTAGTAACAGCTTTACAAATGACTGGGAAAATCAGTCTAGAGGTAAGTTTAATAAACCGCATTTTCCCCCATTCTTAAAGCCAACCACTCTTGAGAAGTGATCTTAGCAACACCTATCTTTGAGGATCACAATAAAGGCTGAACTTGATAGCAAAGTCTTGATTCTGGATAGGTCTTAGACTGATCAAGAGTCATTTCCTTCTCAGAATCTTCTGAATTTAAGTAAGTATGTGTGAGCACTACCTTCTCTCTCAGCTCTGCAGTCTCTTCTGGTAGAGAGATCCATTGGTAATTCTTCATCTGAAGTGCTCTTAATATGGCTTTTGCTTTTAAGAGCTAGCGTACCAGTAGTAAGGCAGAAGTAATCTCTCAAAGCAGCCTGGAAAGCATTGGTGGAATAAAAATGGAAACCAGTGGAAATCCTGCAGGAATTGCAGAATAACAGATTATAGATGCAGCCTCGAGTGAACCTTCAATGTCCTATATAAGGGTGTTTCCCAAAGGATGTTATCTCTGATTCTTCTTGGGCTGCAGCCAGGGTCTCGGCTCCTCAATCGCACTCCTGCAAGACCCAGTGGTGGGGACCTCTTCACCATCTGCTCGTCCCACTCTGTGGAAGTTATAAAAGAAGGTTCGACAATTGCTTTCTTAGTCCCACCATCACAAAAGTCACCCTGTAGCAAATTAGCATAGCACCGAACACAGTCTTTTGATATCTGAAGTACGTTTTCATGTTTATTTTTGACTTACGGTTGAAGTAGAGAAATGAAGCTGTAAGCTCTCCAGTGCTGGAGTGTCTAATTGAGAAAAGCCTTTTGTGATATGAAATATTTTCCTATCTCTGGAGGTTACTAATGAATTAGATTATACAGTCTCCAAAATTAATGGAGCTTTATTTTAATGGATTTATAGAGATTTATAAATGCTTCCCTGTATCTAGAAGTTCCAAAGATTTGCATAAAATAAAGAAACTGAAACTTTAAATGTGTTAGCTTTTTAAGAGAGAAAAAACTTTCCATACAGAAACTGTGAGCATGTTTATATAAGAACCCAAGTTCACATATTCAAGGTGAATCTTTGTACAGATTAGACTGATTTCAAAACAGTTATATGACCTTTCTCTAATTTTTATGTGTTAGATGTAATATAACCAATGCATTTTATTTTTTATTATGTTTAAGTTTGTCTTTTCATGAAAAGACTAGTAAATCTGAGATTCATAAACTTTTTATATTGGCTTATTGATCTGAGAAGCAAACTTATTTCTATACACTGTTTAGGACTGTGAAAAATTTTAAACTATATGTTCATAATTTTGACAAAGTTTTTATGTTGACTGTAGTTATGTACAATGTAGTATGGGTGTCTGCACATAATTTCCAAGATTCTGTTATGGACTCATAAGCTTTGCTCATCTGCTAACTGTTTTGTATGATAGATGTTTGCTTTGTGAAAAAGAAGTTAGTTAAGATGGTTAAAGGACATAGTTACTATGGATGACTGAGACTCCACTAAATTAATAATAGTAGAAAAATACAACTGTATGTGCAAGGATGTGGGATGTGTTTTATAAAATAAATGAAGGTAGTTTGTAAAATAAGGTGTCTGTTCCGAAATATGAAAGAGGATAATAAAAGACAGAATCTGGATAGATATAAAAAGTTGCAGAATTTTTGCAGGAAGAACATTTATTCTTGGTTTATAATACCTGCAAATAATGGAGCTAAAACGAAGCATTGAAATGTATTAACATTTTGACAAATTTTGCTCAGTGTTGATGGGCTTTTTTGCAGGATAATTCATAAAGAAGGAGCTTGTGAATCTTTTTTTGGTTTTTTATTCATTAAAAAGACAATTGATCTTGAAGTTTTAAGTCTTAACAAGGAGTAGTAAAAAGGTTATTCTGTGTAACCTGCTCAGAGAGCAGAAATTCAGTATCTCACCCGAAAAATTTTCATTGCTTTGTGTTGATCTTCTCAAGTTCTAGAACAGGAATCAGTAATTTTTTTTTTCTGTAGAGGGCCAGACAGTAAGTATTTTAGGCTTTGCAGTCTATAAGGACTATAAGATCTGTCACAGCTAGTCTGTCATGCAGCAGTAAAGCAGCCATAGATGATATGTAAATGATTGTGTGACTGTGTTCAATAAAACTTTATAAGCATTGAAGTTTCATATAATTTTCACATCACAAAATGGTGTTCCTGTTTTAATTTTTCTCAAACATTTAAAAATGTAAAACTACTCAACTTATGAACTGTACTCATGACTAGGCCTATGAGTTGCGGTTTGCTAACCTCTGCGATAGATTATTAAAAAATAAAAGAACAAAGGGTCCTTATTTTTGAAAGACCCAAAATTCTTACAACCATGTAACCTTCTTCGTTTATTTAAAAATATTATATTACCACTTTGATTGAATAGATAAGCAAATATTGTTTCTCAGGTGCCCATCGTCCTACCTTAGTCAAGTACCTAAATCTCCTTTGATAACTGCTTTGATTTTGTGTTCCCAAGATCAGCCTCTGAATTTAAAAAAAAGAAAAGGCTATCTTTACACCTGAAAGTATCTTTGAGATTTCCCAGTGGGTTCTAGAAAATCACAAATATTTCTTCTTTCTCCTTATTAAGAAAAAGAAAGATATTATACATATTTCGGTTTATTTGGTCTGCTCCATATTTGTTAATTAGCTCAGTACCATTGTAAGAGATGAGTGAGAAGAGTAATAAAAAAATAAGAGAAGCTCATCCTTCCTAGGTTAATTTTGCACATGTAAAATGCTATTAAGATAAAAATTTAAGGGATTTTACACTTCACAGCAAGGCCTTGGGTCAGTGTGCTTGCTTCATAATATTCAGTTCTTATCCTCAATGGAAAATGCATTAAAATCTTATGAAATAGTTATATGTTGTACACTCCAATGGCTCTCTTCCATTTTGATATTATTGATTCCTATAATAGATTAACAACAGCCATTTACTCTCATTTACAGGTGAACTTTGCTTTCCTCTCATTCTTACTTGAAGACTCAAAGGTTAGAACTCATGTCTTCAGCAAAGAAGGTCGGTCTCCATGTCTCAAGGAAAGGACTCGACCTGGTACCTTAACTGTTGATACATCAAAGAATAGACTCTTGACTAAAGACTGTCAAGCTAGTATCGCTTAGAAATCTTTCCAACTGTATCAGAGGACTGAATCAGGCTTTCTAGGATTCTTTTTATTTCACAAGAAGATGACTTCATGAAAGCAGACTGCTGATCCAAGGTCCAGGGGAGCAAGAATTAATTACATAGGACTGAATAAACTGATGAGAACATTTTAACAGCAGTTATTTGTTTGGAATATTGTTGATGTTATTTTAATGCTCTATTTACTGATGAATACACAAGGAACCACTTTTTCTTCCTGTCAGATCTCTTGCCCTTAATTTAGAATATTATGCCATATAAATGGAATAAAAACATTTTTAAATGGAATCTAATTCTCACTGAAGTCTCATAATTCCAAACCAAATATTTTTAATGAGTTTCCTTATTTTTGTGGTCGCAGTTATTTTCATTATTTCAACAAGAATCTGTCTCCATTTTACCTCAAATTGGAAAAATTCATTGTGCAACTAAAAACATACTGCAGTGTTATATATGGAAATGAGTCTCTTTTAATCAGTTACAGCAAGCGCACCATTAAAAAACAAGAGCACCAATGCCTACAAAACTCTCACAGGAAACAGGCTTGGTGCCTGACTTATAGGGCTCCAGACTGACAAGTGATAAAGTCACTTGCTGGCAGTCCAGGAACCTTAGCGTATTTTGAGGACCTTGAGGAAAGAGGAATTTACTAATTCTATGGGTACTACAGTGATATCTGGGGGAGAGATTTCCTTGGCCTTGACTTCCTGGCTTAGACTTCACAGACTCTTTTAAATGGTCCAATCCTAGATTCTTTAAGAAAATTTGCAAACAAAAGCTAAAAGTTTTGCTTCAGTATCTGTTAAATACTACCTGATCAAGGAAGCTTATATGGTTATTTAATACCTCGTATTGCATCTGTGAAAATGATCAGTCTAAACTATAATGAGATCAGCTTTTTTTGGATCAATATCTGGAGATAATTTATGACCAAAAGAGGGAATGTTATGGACTAAAGGTTTGTGTCTTCCCAAAATTCATATGTTGAGACTCTAATGCTCAATATGATAGTATTTGGAGATGGGACCTTCAGGAGATAATTAGGTCATGAAAGTGGAGCCCTCGTGAATGGGATTAGTGTCTTTATAAGAAGAGACATGAGAGAGATCATCTCTCTCTTTGCCATGCGAAGACACAGGAAGGTGACAGCCGTGTGCAAACCAGGAAGGGGGCTCTCCCCAGAACCTGACTATGCTGGCACCCTGATCTTGGACTTTCCGACCTCCAGAACTGTGAGAAAGAAATTGTTGTTTAAGCCACCCAGACTACTGTATTTGTTATAACAGCTTGAACTAAGATGGGGACTGCTAAGAAAATTATGAAAACGGGAAAAAAGGCAGGAAAGGTGAATGGCTTGTCTTTTCAATGTTATTCTGAAATGTTGTTTAATAAGCTCACCCAAGGATTATATAATGTAGTCGTGTTTGACTCTGCTATTTATTTTTGGTTAGAACCCAGACACTATGAAGTTACTTACTAACATGTAAATTTCTATCTGATAGAAAAGATAATCCTGATGGTTATGGTTTAATTGCCCCATAGGGCAATAATGAATTTTGTATCAAACCAAGCAGTCCTACTCTAAAAATTTTTAGATGGCTTTCTTCACAGACTGTATAAACCCCTGTTCATCAAATGCCCTTGGATCGAGTTTTACCATCTTAGTGGTTTCCTCATTTCCTCATTAATTAGAGACTTGAATAAAATTTTTGAGATGTACTCATTTTATATTTTCATGTTATTTTTAACTTTTTAAAAGTAATACTCATGTATTCATGTTTATAAAAGCTTGCATTTTAATATAAATATAAGAATTCATATGGGTAATCACATAAGGTTTCAATATCATACAATAGAAAATAAGGCTAGATTTTAGTCTCCCTTTACCTTAATTTGTATTTAAATTTTATGATGCAGACTTTGGATTAATTAGATGTGTATCCTTTTGTGATGGCAAAGAGAGCAACAGACATTCTGAACACAGACTAAATGGTCTTAATTTCATGAACCAGAAATTGTTTCTAGAAATAACTGATCCTATTTTCCAATTACTTTCAGAAATGACAGAATAATAGTAAATCTGCCAAAACCAAAATTGTTTTTGGTAGATATTTTCCAAAGGCCATATTGTTAGTACCAATGAAGCCAATATAATAATTTGTTTAGTTATTTCGATGAGCATTTAGCTGCAGACTCAAACCTGGCAGGCCACCGGGAAATGGTGTCGCACAAAATCAGAATTTTTTTTCCCCACAGGAACAATACTAAAATTTGCCTCTGGCCAGGGTGGATCACTAAATATACTTGTACATATAAATTTCCTGGGTAAGGTATGTATGCTGTATTCTATGATATGAAACTCTGGGGTCTTCATCAACCATTTGCTAAGACAGGTGAACTAATACAAAACTGTTTGTAAGAAAAATGCTGACTCTGCAGGAAAAATTACTTGGAGGTGAGAAAGTATTGTGTTACCTCATCTGGGTGAGAATAAGGTCCTTGGCTATCTCAATTTAAATGCTCACACTCCCCCTACCCCAACATGCAGTCCTTATACTTTTCTTCTCAGCAATTATCAGCACATAATACTTTTTTGTAAATTTTCTCTTTTCCTTACTAAACTTCATGAGGTCAGAGATTTTTGTCTGTATTTTTTTTCCGCTATAACCTGACAGTTAATACATGTGTCTGGTACGTATAAAAGTATTCAATATATATAAGTTAAATGAGTCGAATAAGTAAATGAATGAATAAATGAATGGGCCTTATCTAAAACAATTTAATGTTGATAGTATAAGATAATTTTAAATAGGTCAAATCATCTCTCATTTGAAGCTTCCTTTTATTACATAATGAGATTCATATGATCTTTTTGTTTTTAGTTTGTTTTAGTGACATTTAATGTTTAATAAATGACATAAACTGAAACCCCAGGTCATTATTATAGTGTGTTATTTTCTCACAAATTTAACAACTTGTAAAGTTTTTCTTTTAATTTTGGTACTTTTCTTGTGTATTTTTATAGGTTCTCTCAAATTCTGTTGTTAATCAGATAAAGTATATATTATAAATAAATAAAATCTGTGTCTAACCCATGAAAAATCCATTTTTAAAAACCGAAAAATCAGCGACGTCAGGAACATGGTGGAAAGAGCTGCTCCCTTTATCTCTCCTCCTTTGAACTACAACTAAATGGACATTCACCGACCAATGGAGGTTACCCACACAGCACAACAGGACATCTGAGAGACCTACACTGATACACATCTGAAGGTGGAAGGACTCGCCACCCAGGAAGTGGTGGAGATAGGTGAGCACAACCCTCCCTTCCCAGCAGCCCTGTGCATATGCCCAAATGCATTCCCAGCCAGCGTGAGGGTCCATAGAACTGCTGCTGCCCCAAAGTGGGAGCACACCTCAGCACAACTGTGGGAAGGGGCAATGGCAGCCTAGGGCCAGTGAGTGAATGTTTTCCTAGTTGGTGGGAGAGACCATCCTGCAATTAAGTCCCAAGAAGGGGCAGAGGCTTGGACCCTATGAAGAATCCCTGCGCACCAAACACAGTAGCCAGCATGACCATAAGAAGAGGCAGCAGCAAATATACGCACACATGAAAGCTTTCCCAGCTGGCGCGAATGCCCGTAGTACCACTGTGGCCCAACAAGTGGGAATGCACCTCAGCATGGAGGAAGCCCTGAACCCTCAAGTGAATGCTTTCAAGGCTAGTGGGACTATCCACCATACCTGCACAAGTTCCAGCAGATTGGGTAGGATGAGAAACAGCTCTTGCTCCCCTCCAGTGGTTGCAGATAGAATCTATGACCTAGTACTGCCACAAATGTGCCAGCAAAAGATTAGTTCATCAAACACCATGAGAAACTACAGGAACAATTCAGAGCAGGAGAATGACAAATCTAAAGAAACCAACCCTAAAGTCACAGATTTACAATCTAAATGGCAGAGAATTCAAAAGAGCTGTCACAAAGAAACTTAACCAGTTACAAGGAAACTCAAAAGACAGTTCAATGATCTCAGGAATAAAGTTAATGAGAATAAGGACTACTTCACCAAAGAGATTGAAATTATAAAAAGAAATGAAGCAGAAATTCTGGATATGAAGAACACAATGAGACAAAAATAATGTAGAATCCATAA
Source organism: Equus quagga (assembly GCF_021613505.1). NCBI lineage: Eukaryota > Metazoa > Chordata > Mammalia > Perissodactyla > Equidae > Equus > Equus quagga. The sequence goes on from NC_060276.1 coordinate 95,108,593, forward strand.
AAAACAGAGCTGACATTATGGAGGAAATAATCAGTGAGTTGGAGGATAGAAATATAAAAATGCTTCAGGTGGAGGAGGAGAGAGAACTAAGGTTTTTTAAAAATGAAGGAATTCTTTGAGAAATGTCTGACTCAATTAGGAAAAGCAACATAAGGATTATAGGTATTCCAGAGGGAGAAAGGAGCAGAGAGCTTGTTTAAAGAAATAATAGCTGAAAACTTCTCAAACCTGGGGAAGGACCTGGGCTTACAAATTCATAAAGCCAATAGAACTCCTAACTACATTAATGCAAAAAGACATTCTCCAAGGCATATAATAGTAAAATTGGTAAAAATCAATGACAAAGAAAAAATATTAATGGCAGCAAGGCAAAGGAACCCCTATCAGGCTTTCAGTGGATTTGTGGGTGGAAAGCTTACCGACTAGGAGAGAATGGAAAGATATATTCAAAATACTGGAAGACAAAAACTTTCAGCCAAGAATACTCTATCCAATGAAACTATTCTTCAGAAACAATGGAGAAATAAAAGCTTTCCCAGATAAACAAAAGCCGAGGAAGTTCATTGCTGCTAGACCCCCCCACAAGAAATAATTAAGGACACCCTCATTCCTGAAAAAAGAAAAGGCAAAGTTCTACAAAGCTTTAAGCAAGGAGATAAACAGACAGACAAAAGTAGAAAACTGCAGCTGTCTTTCAGAAGAGGGTAGCAAATACTTAATTATAACTTAAAATATAAAGAGAAGGAAAGCATCAAAAGTAATTATAAACACGTCAACTTAGTCACAAACTCATAACACAAAACAGAATAATTTGTGACAACAATAACTCAGAAGGGGAAGAGGAATGGGATGAAACATTCTTGGGCTAATGGAGATAAGAGGCTATCAGAAAATGGACTATCTCATCTATGAGATCTTTTACACAAACCTCATGGTAACCACAAAATAAAAAATCAGAGCACATCCACAATTAAAAAAAAAAGAGAAAACCTCCACAGAAAACCACCAAAATAAGTTGGCTGACAAAAATACAAAGGACAAGAAACAATGGAAATATAGAACAACTGGAGAACAAGAAATAAAATGTCAGTATTAAGCTCTCATATATCAATAATTGCTCTAAATATAAATGGATTGAATTCTCCAATCAAACAACACAGAGTAGCTGGATGGATTAGAAAACAAGACCCAACATATTCTGCCCCCTTGAAACCCACCTCAGCTCTAAAGACAAACATAGGCCCTGAGAGAAGGGATGGAAGATGATACTCCAAGCAAATGACAAACAAAAGAAAGCAGGTGTTGCCATAGTTCTATCAGACAAAGAAGACATCAAGATTAAAAAGAGACAATGGGAGACAAAGAGGGGCAGTATATAATGATAAAAAGAACTTTCCACCGAGAAGACACAACCCTTATAAATATATATGCACATAACACAGAAGCACCAAAGTATATAAAGAAACAATTAACATATCTAAAGGGAGAAATTAGCAGCAACATGATAATAGTAGGGGACGTCAACACCCCACTTACATCAATGGATAGATCATCTAGACAGAAAGTCAACAAGGAAATAGTGCACTTAAATGAAACACTTAATCAGATGGACTTAATAGCTATGTATAGAGCATTCTATTGAAAAACAGCAGAATACACATTCTCCTCAAGTGCACATGGAATATTCTCAAAGATAGACTATATGTTGGGAAATAAGGCAAGCCTCAATAAATTTAAGATGATTGAAATCATCTTAACCATCTTTTATGGCCACAATGCTATGAAACTAGAAATCAACTATGAGAAAAAAGTGGGGAAAGCCACAAATATGTGGAGACTAAACAACATGCTACTGAACAATCATTGGATCAATGAAGAAATCAAAGGAGAAATTTTAAAAAACCTAGAGACAAATCAAAATGAAAATACAACATACCAACTCTTGAGGGATGGTGCAAAAGTGGTTATAAGAGGGAAATTCATAGCAATACAGACCCACCTCAACAAACAAGAAAAATCTCAAATAAGTAATTTTAAACTTTGCCTAAGAGAACTAGAAAAATAAGAACAAACAAAGCTCAAGGTCAGCAGAAGGAGGGGAATAATAAAAATTAGAGCGCAAATAAATGAAATAGAGACTAAAAAAATAGTAGAAAGGATCAGTGAAACTAAGGACTGATTCTTTGAAAAGATAAACAAAATTGACAAACCCTTAGCCAAACTCACTAAGAAAAAAAATAGAAGGCTCAAATAAATAAAAATAGAAATGAAAGAGGAGAAATTACAATGGATACTGCAGAAATACAAAGGATTGTAAGAGATTACTATGAAAAACTATATGCCCACAAATTGGATAACCTAGAAGAAATGGATAAGTTCTTACACTCATATAACCTCCCAAAACTGAATCAAGAAGAAATGGAGAATCTGAATAGACCAATCACAAGTAAATGCATTGAAAGAGTAATCAAAAACCTCCCAAAAAACGCATGTCCAGGACCAGATGGCTTCTCTGGAGACTTCTACCAAGCATTCAAAGAAGATTTAATATCTATCCTTCTCAAACTATTCCAAAAAATTGAAGAAGATGGAACACTTCTTAACTCTTTCTGTGAGGCCAACATTACCCTGATACCAAAACCAGGCAAAGACAGCACAAAGAAGGAAAATTACAGGTCAATATTGCTGATTAACATAGATGCAAAAATCTTCCTCAAAATGTTGCAAAAATCTTCAACAAAATATTGGCAAACCAAATACAGCAATAGATTAAAAGGATCATACACCATGATCAAGTGGGATTTATACCAGAGACATAGGGATGGTTCAATATTCACAAATCAATCAATGTGATATACCACATTAACAAAATGAAGTGCTCAACTCACATGATCATCTCAATAGATGCAGAGAAAGCATTTGACAAGACGCATGATCCATTTATGATAAAAACTCGCAATAAGATGAGTATACAAGGGGCCAGCCCAGTGGAGTAGTGGTCAAGCTTACATGCTCTGCTTCAGCAGCCTGGGGTTTGCAGGTGTGGATCCTGGGTGTGGACCTAGCACCACTCATCAAGACATGTTGTCACAGCAACCCACATAAAATAGAGGAATATTGGTACAGATGTTAGCTCAGTGACAATCTTCCTCAAGCAAAAAGAGGAAGATTGGTAACAAATGTTAGCTTGGGGCCAATCTTCCTCACACACACACAAAAAGATGGATATGGAAGGAAAGTACCCCAACATAATAAAGGCCATAAATGACAAACCCACAGCCAACATCATATTTAATAGGGAAAAACTAAAAGCCATTCACCTGAGAAAAGGAACAAGACAAGGGTGCCCACTCTTGCTACTCCTGTTCAACATAGTACTGGAGGTTTTGGCCAGAGCAATCAGGCAAGGAAAAGAAATAAAAGGAATCCAAATTGGAAAGGGAGAAATGAAACTCTCACTGTTTGCAGATGACACATTTCTACATACAGAAAACCTTAAAGAATCCATCAGAAAACTATTAGAAATAATCAACACTAAAGCAAAATTGCAGGGCATAAAATTAACTTACAGGGGCTGGCTCCATGGCCGAGTGGTTAAGTTCACGCACTCCACTGTGGCGGCTCAGGGTTCGGATCCTGGGTGCGGACATGGCACCACTCGTCAGGCCACGTTGAGGCGGCGTCACACATCCCACATCCCACAACTAGAAGGACCTGCAACTAGGATATACAACCATGTACGGGGGGTTTGGGATGATAAAGCAGAAAAAAAAAAAGATTGGCAACAGTTAGTTAGCTCAGGGGCCAATAAAAAAAAATTACAAAAATAAGTTGCATTTCTATACACTAATAACAAACTGGCAGAAAGAAAAATCAAGAATACAATCGCATTTACAATTGCAACTAAAAGAATAAATATCTAGGAATAAATTTAACCAAAGAGGTGAAAGGCCTATACACTAAAAACTATAAGACATTATTGAAAGAAATCAAAAAAGATATAAAGAAATGGAAAGATATTCCATGCACATGGATTGGAAGAATAAACATAGTTAAAATGTCCTTACTACCTAAAGCAATCTACAGATTCAACTCAATCCCAATCAGAATCCCAATGACATTCTTCACAGAAAAACAACAAAGAATCCTAAAATTTATATAGAACAACAAAAGACCCCAAATAGCCAAAGCAATCCTGACAAAAAGAAAAAAACAAAGCTGGAGGGATCACAATCTCCACCTTCAAAATATACTGCAAAGCTATAGTAATCAAAACAGCAGGGTACTGGTACAAAAACAGACATACAGATCAATGGAACAGAATCAAAAGCCTAGAAATAAAACCAAACATCTATGGCTAGTTAATCTTTGACAAGGGAGCCAAGAACATACAATGGAGAAAGGAAAGTCTCTTCGATAAATGGTGTTGGGAAAACTGGACAGCCACATGCAAAAGAATGAAAGTAGACCATTATCTTGCACCATATACAAAAATTAACTCAAAATGGATTAAAGACTTGAATGAAGATCTGAACCCATAAAACCAGAAGAAAATATAGACAGTATACTCTTTGACATTGGTCTTAGCAGAATCTTTTTGAATATGATGTCTACTCAGGCAAGGGAAACAAAAGTAAAAATAAATGGGAATACATCAGATTAAAAATCTCCTGTAAGGCAATGGAAACCATGAACAAAATGAAAAGACAACCCATCAACTGGGAGAAAATATTTGAAAATCATATATCCGACAAGGGGTTAATTTCCAAAATATATAAAGAACTCATGCAACTCAACAACAAATAAACAAACAACCTAATCAAATATGGGCAGAGGATATGAACAGACATTTCTCCAAAGAAGATTTATAGATGGCCAATAGACACATGAAAAGATGTTCAACATCACTAACGATTAGGGAAATGCAAATCAAACCTGCAATGAGATACCAACTGACACCTGTCAGAATGGCTATAATTACCAAGACAAAAAGTAACAGATGTTGGAGAGGATGTGGAGAAAAGGGAGCCCTCATACACTGCTGGTGGGAATGCAAACTGGTACAGCCACTATGGAAAACAGTATGGAGATTTCCAAAAAAATTAAAAATAGAAATACCATATGATCCAGCTATCCCACTACTGAGTATTTATCCAAAGAACATGAAATCAAAAGTCCAAAGAGATTTATGCACCCCTATGTTCACTGAAGCATTAGTCACAATAGGCAAGATGTGGAAGCAACCTAAGTGCCCTGCTACGGATGAATGGATAAAGAAGATGTGGTATATATATATATATATATATATATATATATACAATGGAATACTACTCAGCCATAAAACGACAAATTTGCCCCATTTGCAACAACATGATTGGACCTTGAGGGTCTGATGTTAAGCGAAGTAAGGCAGACAGAGAAAGACAAATATCATATGATTTCATTCATTTGTGGAAGATAAACACATGGACAAAGAGAACAGATAAGTGGTTACCAGAGGGGAAGGGGGTTGGGAGGTGGACGAAAGGGAAAAAGGGACACATATGTGTGGCCCTGGATAAAAATTAGATTTCTGGTGGTGAGCACGATGCAGTCTATACAGGAATTGGTAAATAATAATGTACACCAGAAAGTATACAATGTTATGAACCTTTATGATTTCAGTAAAATAATTGAAAAAACAACCAACTCTAAATGGATGTTAAAATATTATTCATATACCTCTTCCACCAAAACCCTTCAGAAAACAAATAAGTTTGAAAGAGAAATACTTTTTCTTCCTTGAATCAGTGAACAACTATGAACTTTGAATAATTAAATAATTCCCACAAATTGTTACATATATTTAAGTTAATCTGTAGCAATGAGAGTTTTCTTTTATGATATGTACTGTGACTACATTGGTAAAAGAAGTGCAACATTTTCTCCTATTGACAGAAAGATAATCAAAGGTGTTAGTGTAGAGGAATAATTAAATACATGAAAAAATTGAATTCTAACTTCTAGAATGCTTTGTCTTCTGTGTAGTGACTTCAAATAAAAAATTGCCAGTGCAAAAATAAGTTATTAGGTAGTATTACTTCACCATCAACCATACAGATTGATCAAACGTACTTATTTTCCCAAAAATTTTAAGTAAATTAGTGTACAATTGATCAAATGAAACAAAACATCTGACATTGTCTATGAATATATATTTTGTCATCTATAATACATGTTAGCATCTAATTGATATTTTGGACTGTAAATATCACATAAACATACTATTGGAGTTTAAAATTCAACTCAAAGTACAGAAAGTAAAATACAATTCAAAGTACAAAAAGTACTATTCAAATACTGATAGGAAGTCTAAACATTTCATTTATTTGTGCACCAAAAATGTCTTTGTCAGTTACTCTTTGGTACTTGTAATAGATTTCTCTTTAAGAACATTGCAGATATTATTTAGGGGTTGTCAAGTTATGACGGCAGATAATGACTACTAATTTATTATCCAACCACTGGAATACACATTAAATCTTTCAAAAAGTTGCAAACTTTTAACATCATTGGAAACCAGGAATCTTCAATCTATAAAACTCAAAGAAGTATTTCTTTTTTACTAAAGTGTAAGTGAGATCATGAGGCAGAATGTGGTGTGGACAGCAGAGATATGAAAGGAAAAAGGGACCATAGAAACTTCCATTTATCTATCTGTTAAGTTGCTTCACTTTCCCCCTGAAAAAAGAGAGGACTCTGTTATCTGTCCTCCCCAGTCTGCCGCATCCCTGCCTCTCCTCCAGTCAATCCCATTCTGAGTTGAGAGAACTGTGGGAATGGAGTCCTTTGGAGAATGTAGTTCTTTATCTACCATCTCTGCTAATGAAAGAAAAAAAGAATTTCTAAGAGTATCCAAAAACAGATCTCTTCCTTATGGGTATATAACCAGGCAGTGAGGCCAAAATATCCTTCCTTACACCAGAAAATTTACATAAAACAAGTAGAATTACAAAACAGCAAAAACAAAAACTATTTTGCACCAGTTATGGGATGGGCTAATCAGTTTTCTTTGTTTTGCAAATTAAGAAAAGAATTCTAATAATGATCACAGAATCCCATGGCTATTATGAGAAAAGAGAATTCACTGATTTAGACCTGATACTAACATAACACCAGACAAACGTTTATATCTTCTATTTCATGGATGTCACAACATCCATGCAAAACAAACAACAACAACAAAAGAAAATGAGGCCCAATCTTTTGCAAAAAGGTGTACCACGTGAATTGAAATTAGTTTCAGGAAGCTGATACTCTATTATGCAACAGTGCTGAAAGCTATGGTGAAAACCCAAGAAACCATGATGAAAACTGTGTTGATTTTAAAGTCAGGAAGAAATGAACAGAGAGAACACCAAGACAAGGAAACATGTCAAAGGATTTAAAATTGCAGACTGAAATCCAGTCTTAGAAACAATAAAGCAAAGTGATGGTGTTGTAGAAACTGAATCCGTCATGTAGAGGACAAACCGAGGACGCCTTCCCTGAATACAGAATAACAGAAAAAAAGAAGGCAATTACAAACCATGAGATAAGACATGGGAAGATAGAATGAGAAAATTTATGCTCCTAAGGGTAAGATCAAAACCAAAGAATATGAAAGAAAATCAGTATAAGATATAATTTAAGAAATGTTATATAACTGAAGAAAGGTTTGACTTATAAGAAAGTATTTACTAAGAAAAATACCTCATCTTATCCTAGTGAATGTGTAAAACATTCCAAGAAAAAATTAATAATTCTACGATTAAGGAGGTAGAAAATGACTCACTCCAAGGAATAAAAAATGACCTTTGAAACCTCTGGAATTATAAGTGTAGAAGAACGTGGAGTAAAATCCACAATATTTTGAGAGAGGAAGGAAGTAAAAGTTTGTATGCCAGGTGGTTCGTGAATCATGTGTGCAGGGTGAAGGAAGTGAACCACCCATGTTCTCTCATAACAAACACTTGAAGATATATTCTAGCCAGCATAAATATGGATTATTTATTAATTTGTTCATCAAATATTTAATGATAGCTATCTGTGATATCATTATTACAGTCGGACACTATGCTAGGCACTCAGGATAAAAAGATGGGCCAAATTTCACATAGTACTACAAAGTGATACTTATATTTATGCAGTGCTAGAGAATGTGTAACTAGGAGGTAGGACTAAAGGGAATAAAAGGATCCCTGAGAAAGTTGTCATTGAGTTGAGAACTAAAGAATGAGTAAGAGTAATTAGAGTCATTGGGATGAAGGGGAAAGTATATTCAAAGATCCTGGAAAAGGAGTAACCACGACATAGTCAGGGAACTGAAAGAAGCCACTGTGACTAGAGAGGAAGAAAAGAGGATCACAGTGTCACATAACACGTGGGAAGTGGTAGGAGCCAGAGCACACATGGCCTTATAGGCCATATTAACATTTTTGGTCTTTATCTGAAAATCATGGGAAACAATTGATCTAAAGTAGGGGTGTGTGTGTGTGTGTGTGTGCATGTGTGGGTATGAGAGACGTGTTCAGATTCAAATTTTTAAAAGTTCATACCAGTTGAAGTATTGAGGAATAGATTAAAAGGGAACAATTTGAACAATTTGGATATAGGGCTACGGCATTATTTTATTTGTACACCTCGAGAGATGATGAATAAGAGTGGTGGTGATGGAGATGGGAAATGTGGACATCTTAAAGAAGTACTGGGCTAAAAACTAGATTTTTGATGTGTGCAATTTATTGGACATTAATGCTTTTCACTAAGATAAAACATGTTAGAAGAGGTGGGTTCAGTATTGAGGAGAAGGTTACATGTACAGTGGGGAAATTTTTAAGTGTGAATATCCTTTGAGACATTTCAATTAAAATCTCAAATTTCAAGAAAACATTTGGGTATGAATTTCTGAGGAGAGTTCTCAGACAGAGATACAAGTCTGTGAATCCTCACATGTGGGATTTATTGAAAACTTTGGAATTGGATAGGACAGAGGAAAGAGCTCACAAATATACAAGCCTGGTAAAGAGGAACTGGTATTAAGCCCGGAAAGAAGTTAAAATTAAACTAAGAATAAATATTTTTGTAGACATAAGTTTAAAAAAGGATTCCTGGGGCCAGCCTGGTGTAGTAGCATGCTCTGCTTTGGTGGCCCAGGGCTTGTGGGTCCAGATCCTGGGCATGGACCTACACATCGCTTGTCAAGCCATGTTGCGGTGGCATCCCACATACAAAATAGAGGAATATTGGCACAGATGTTAGCACAGTGGCAATCTCCCTCAAGCAAAAAGAAGAGGATTGGTAACAGATGTTTGCTCAGGGCTGATCTTCCTCACCAAAACAAAATAAAAATTACAAAATAAATAAAAAAGGATCCCTAATGAGAAGATATTTAGTAAATGGCCTTAATAAGATAGAGGTTTATTCCTTTCTCACCTAAAATAAGTCACATGTGTACACAATCCAGGGCTGGTTTGGTAGTTCCAGGGTTACCACCATCCTTAGCAAGTGATTTTGATTCTCAACTTCTCCTCTGGTCCCAAGATTCCTGCTGTAGCCCTAAGCTCTTGTCCTTGTTCCATGCAGGGAAAGGAGAAAGGATGGAGAATAACCAGAAGACTTACCTGATTTATGCCCCATCTTGATATTTACTTGTAAGCACAAAAGCACTGGGAAATGTAGTTTTGGTCTGGGCCCATTGCCATCTGGAATGAAATGTGCTATCTGTTAGTAAAGAAGGAGAGAATAGGCATTGGGGAGGCAACTAGCTGTCTCTATCATAAACATACTGTGGGAAAATCACTCTCATACTACGTTCATGGTGTATAGTATTACAAACTTCCTGAATGAAATTTTGGCAAATTATATTCAAATGTTTAAAATTTTTATACACTTTTGACAGAGGGTTTCCACTTTGGCGAAGTTATTCTAATGAAACAGAGTAACTGTCTTATCAAGCAGACTCGGGAAGTTTGCAGCTATGGTCATCTTGGTATTAGGTTGGAAACAATCGAAGTGTCAAGAAGGCCAGTCAAAGTTGTAGGTTTGAATCAACTAATTACTTCTTGAATGGGGTACAGGCTATAGTTGTGCCCTTTAAGACAATTCAAATTGGAGTTCCACATCCCATTATTTTAATAATAAAGCGTAAGTAGTTACATCAAACTTAGGCCTTTCACTTAAGTTTTGGTATCTTATACCCTGGTCAGCTTTCCCAAAGTAATCTATTCTTTCACCCTCACTTGTCCAATACTCTATAGTCTGCTGCCAATTGAATATTATATATTGATCTGGTCTGTTGTCATTACTGGAGACAAGTAAGCTTTATCATCATCTAGTTATATTTGGTGTTGTCATTCAGAGATTTCATGTCCTGGTCAATGAAGAATATGATATCTGGTTCATTCTTCATCTTGCAAAAACCAGTTGAAATTTCTTTCTTCCTATATGTGGTAGGAGACCACAAGTTATAATCAGTTTGTTTCTGTAGGATTTTCATTGAGAAAAGTACAAATTTACTCTTCATAAAAAGATGGTTACTTAACAGAAAAGAGAATATTATATACTTCACCCTCCCTTATCATTAAAATTAAGTTAAATAAAAATTACATCACCTTTTATTTGCATTATTACTTTCTTGTTGTTAAACTTTATATTAAATTTTCTTTTATGATTATAACAAGAGTCATGCTTTTATTCACAGACTCAACTTGTTCCAAATAATTACAAGCAGTATTTTCTCTATTACGCATATAGTCAAAACTTAGGCAGTGAGAATCCTTTTTAGCCAAGCTCATTTGTCCTTGCACTACCCAAGCCACCTTTGAAATGCTCCTCACTTTTGGGCAGCCATAATATATTCCAGGTCACAGGATCAACTATTACCCGAGCAGCACTAGTTTTTTTTTTACAAAGGAAGAAAGTAAATTCTGGGCATTAGCAGTTGCATATCAGATTTTTCCACATGCGTTAAGTCTAGCAGATAGGATGAGATTAATGCTGGGTCAAATTCTAGCTAGAACTAGAAAAGATACTACTTTTAAAAAGGCCATGAGTTCACAATATTTCCAGCTTAATGCTATTAAATCCTTATTTTTGTATGTGAAGGTTATTTTATTTTATCAAAAACATGCACACTTCGATTATTCATCCTTCCCCAAAGTTTTCAATATGCCTTTTTTCCTTTTATAATTCTTATGTTTCATTGACTTCCATTTGAGAGTCACTTCATTGTTTTTCAGAATTGGTTACACTAACGGAAGGAAATGTTCTCTAATGCGTCTATCTTTTTAAGTCATCTTATTGACAGGTAGTGAAAGAAAACATATAGAAATAAAAGTTCCATTTTTTCCACATTGTAGAAATGAAGTAAGTTCTAGTAAACCAGAGACTGAGGTAATTATTTTTAAAGTAAAATGTCAAAATGTATAGTCATAATTAAGTTCTGTGATGTATGTAAAAATTTATGTTTTAAGTTAAAGAAAAACCTCATTCTATGGAATTATTTTTAGCAAATATAATAATTAGTGGCATCATTTAGTGGGCTGTTATGAAGCACACCATTTGTCTCAATAATCCTTGTACTAATATGAAATGTAAGTACATAATTAGTTAATTTATTAATCATTTATTTAAAATATATATTGATTATGTACTCTGTGCCAAATGTTCTTCAAGATCTAGAGATACAATAATAAACAGGATCTTGCATCTCTCCCCTCCCCAAAGTTACAAAACAGTTAAGAAAACATCCCATCAAATAAATGATTATAATGTAGCTTGATTAATGTTATGGTGGGAGAAACTAGAATTTTAGGGGAACCCATGGCAATGAAACAAAACGTGTCTTAGTGATGGTCTTCCTGAGAATGCCACATTTAGGTTATGAACTAGAGAATGAATAGGACTTAGCCGAAGAGAAGGTGGAGGTTGAATAGTGGAAGTGATGGCCTTGTGGATGGCAAGGTAGTCATGGAGCCAGAGAATAAAGGTCATCTATTTTTAGGAGTCAGACATTATCCAAAGGACAAACGTAAGTCACTGAAGGGACTTACGTAGTGAACAATCAGGTTTTCGCTTTTACAAATGTTACTTAGACTGGAATTTAGAACTGTAAAGGAACAGGGCCAGAGGCAACAGAGCAATTAAGGACACTGTTTCAGGACTGCAGTAAGGGAAGATAATGGCCTAGAACAGTGTGGGGCAAGTGATAATAGACAGAAGGATAGAAAATAACCCGTATCCAAACCATCAAAAGAGCCTGTTGAATTTAACATCAAAATGTTTCCAGAATCTGATCATTGCTCACCATCTGCCTTGCTACCATCCTGGGACAAGCCAAAATCACATCTCGTCTCAATTATTGCAACAACTTCTTAAGTAGGGTTGCCAGATTTAGCCAATAAAAATTTTATCTGACAATGCTGCTCCTAACTGCTCTCCCACATTCTGTCTCTTTTCCCATGTCAGTCTCTTCTCAACATGGCAGCCAGAGTACCATTATGAAAATGAGACTCAGTCTTGAAAAGTTCTAAAAAGCCCAACTGGTCACGATGTATTATGTTTTTTATACACTGCTGGGTTAAATTTGCTAATATTTTGTCTGGGATCTTTGCATTTATATTAACAAGGGCTTTGGTGTCTAGTTTCTCTTTCTCAGTCTACCAGGGTCAGGTTTTGCTATTGAGGTTATATTCTCATTACTAAATGAATTGCAGAGTAATCTATTTTATTTTTCCCCTCTATTCTCTGGAAATATGTTTATAAGATTAGATTTATCTTTTCTTTGCAATTTTGTAGAATTTGCCTGAAATTTGTTTGTTATGGTTTTACATTTAAAAATACTGATTCAATATATTTGTTATAAGGCAATGTTTTTGAGTCAATTTTTATAACATTATTTTCTAGGAAATTGACTATTTTGTCTACGTTTTCAAGCTTACTTTCATAAAATTCTTCATTGTTTTCTCTTTGTAATCTGAGTTTTATCTCTACTTATGTCCTTTTCCCCTTTTTTGCTTCCTCATATTGTTTATATGCACTGTTGTTCTTGATAAATTTTGCCAGAGTCTGTGCAGTTTTATTTATCTTTCTAAAATAATCAATTTTTGTCCTGCTGATTCTCTCCATTGTGTATTTGTTTTGACTTTCATCCATTTCTAATCTTATATTTATTATCACCTCACTTATATTCTTTGGTTTATTCTATTGTTCATATACTATTCTGATTTGTGTGTTTGAAATTCTCATGAAGTTTTTTTTTCTATTTGTCAAAATTTCACATAACTGTTAGTTGGATCTAGATGTCCAATTGATTCAGTTTATTTTATTCTGTCTTTTATTTTGGCAAGAATATTTCAGAAGTAGTGCTGTGCAATTCCTGTTGATTATTTACATTATGTATGAATTTCCTTAATAATGAGCTGGTTACCTAACTAAAATCTCAAGAGATGAGCAATGAAGGATTAGTATAATTATGATAATCAGTGTCATTATCAATTTTAATAGATTTGATACGTTTCAGTATTCATTCTTCTTTTTGAAGCTCAAATTGTCCCATCTTTGGCTAATGGGAGTCCAAGTTGCCTCTTCTGTCCTTTTGTAGTTTGTGATAGAGTCTAGGTATGGGATTTCAGAAATAACAAGATGACCAGGCTCATGTTGGATATTTCTGGTCACTTTTTGGAATCAGATATGTCTCCGTGGAGCCCTGGTAGTTCCTTTTAGTAGAAAATGATAGTTGGAAATTATATCTTGGTGGTAGATTTGCTTTTTCTACTGGGTTGTTACAGTTTCTTGGGCATTTCAGTGGAGAGCTAAGAGACATGTATACTATTTATTTTAGAAAGAGAAAAACAAATTCTACCTTTTCACACTACCTAGAGAGGAGTCCATATGGCGTTGTCCTGGGTTCTTGTCAGAAAGGGAAGCTTTCCCCATGTCCAATGCCCTTGATGTCCTGCAAATGAAAGAGGAGGATGTCTTCAAATTCCTTCCAGCTGAAACCTACTAAGGTGGCACCAACCTTGACTTCCTAATGGAATGGTACATCTACAAAAGGAAAAGTGATGGCATCTACATCATAAATCTGAAGAGAACCTGGGAGGGGTTTCTGCTGGCAGCTCATACCATTGCTGCCACTGAAAATCCAGCTGATGTCAGTGTCATATCCTTCAGGAATACTGGCCAGTGGGCTGTGCTGAAGGTTGTAGCTGCCACTGGGGCCACTTCTATTGCTGGCCCCTTCAAGCCTGGAATCTTCACTAACCAGATCCAGGGCAGCTTCCTGGGAGCTGCAACTTCCAGTGGTTACTGATCCCAGGACTGACCACCAGCCTCTCACAGAGATGTCTTAGGTTAACTTGCCTACCGTTGCTCTGTGTAACACAGATATTCCTCTGTGCTATGTGGACATTGCCACCCCATGCAGCAACAAAGAAGCCCACTCAGTGGGTCTGATGTGGTGGAGGCTGTGCTGGGAGTTTCTGCGTGTGCGTAGCATCATCTCTCATGAGCACACATGAGAGGTCATGCCTGATGTCTACTTCTACAGAGGTCCTAAAGAGTTTGAAAAAGAAGAGCAGGTCGCTACTGAAAAGCCTATGACCAAGGAGGAATTTCAGGGTGCATGGATCTGTCTAGCTCCTGAGTTTACTGCTACTAAACTAGAGGTCGCAGACTGATGTGAAGGTGCACAGGTGTCTTCTGCGCCTGTACAGCAGTTCCTAATTCCCTCCTGAAGACTGGAGTGCCCAGCCGGCCACTGAAGACTGGTCTACAGCTCCCACTGCTCAGCCACTGAATGGGTAGGAACGACCACTGAGTGATCTTAAACTGTTCTTCCACAGGCTCTTAAATAGAAAATGGAAACATCAAGTTGATGGAAAATAAAGTCTGCTTAAAAAGTAAATAAATAAATTCAAAGTTCATAATACTGATTGCCCCAATTTAAATGGAAATTAAAGAATTTTATTTGACTTACATCTTTATCTTGTCTTTTATACTGAAAGTCTTGGTTCCTACTGATATTAGTATAATTATTTATATGCTTTAATCTACTTTGTAGTGGAGTATGTGTGTATATTTATAATAGTTTTAAAATTATACCAACATTAACGTTAATAACAGGACCACTGGCTACACCTTAAGATTTAAGTGATCTTTATTTTTGGTCCCACTTAGGTATATACAGTCAGGATCATATTTTTAAATTCGTGGAGATAAATATCCTTGCCATTATGCCACAAATTTGATATAAAGTGAGTTTCAATTTGTTTTTTATTTTAGGGATTGCAAATCGTAGGGAAATAAATAACTCTGTGTATAAGTCATTTCATATTTCTGTGAGTTTATCTAGGGATAGATTTCTAGAAGAGGGATTTCTGAGTCAACGGGTAAATTCATGTGTAATTTTGCTAATCAATAATTTGCTAATATCAAATTCTTAGAGGTGGTATTTTTTCGCATTTCCACTAGCAATGTGTGAAAGTGGTCGTTTTCTCACAGACTTAGCAACAGAGTATGTTGTCAAAGTGTTCTGTTTTTGCCAAGGTTAGAAATGATAGCTCTGTGTAGTTTCCATTTGTATTTCTCTTATTATGTATGTGATTACTTCATATGATTAAGGGCCATTGCTGGTACGTTTTCTGTGTACTGCTTTCCATATCATTTGCCTATTTTTTTTTCTAAAGTTTTGGGACTTTTTCTTCTTGTCTTTTGGAAGTTCTTTATATGATAGCAATATTTGTCCTCTTTATGTGATATAACATGCAAATATTTTATCTAACTTTGTCATTTGTCCTTATCCTTTCCTTCCTTCTTCTTTATCTATACCGTGCACATTTTTAATGTAATCAAATTTATCAAGAATTTTCCTTTTTGCTTCTAGATTTTGAATTACAGTAGGGCATTTTTTACCCTTTTCTGGATAGAAAAGGAATTCACCCATATTTTGTTTTAAGATTCATACAATTTTATTTTAGTGTTTAGATATCTGATATTTTAAAAAATTCTCATGGTCTACAATGCATGTCATCTTATGATATATAACATTTTATTATTGGTTAGTTCTGAATATTTTTTAAATTCTCTATTATGATTTCTTTTTTGATGAATGAGTTACTTAAAAGTAGTCTGTATGATACTGCTTGTTTAACATTTTTTGAGACTTGCTTTATGGATTAGATGGCCATCTTTCTAAATGTATAGCATATACTTAAGTTATTCTCCATTAGTTATTGCAGAGATCTGCATATAACCACTAAGTAAAGTGTGTTCATATTTTGTTGTTCAACTTGTCTATATCTTAGTATTTTGTCTGCTTGACTTGTTAGAAATTGAGAGAGCTGTATTGAAATCTCCTTTTATGTTGTTGGATTTGTCTATTTCAACTTGTAGTTCTGGCCAATTTTGCTTCACATATTGTAAGAGTATTTTACCAAGTACATTTTAATATTCCTTAGAGAACTGACACTTTTCTATATATAGATATATTATATGTATTTAATGCATACTAAATCTATCCTGCTTAGGTTTATTTTTCTGATAGTATAACTGACTCAACTGTAATTTCATTAGTGTTTGCCTGGTATACATTTATTAATTATTTTAATTTCAATATTTACCTTGGGTTTTAGGTGCATCTGTTATAAAGAGCATATAGCCGAAATTTAATATTTTTATATAACCTGAAAATATGTATCTTAATTAATAAGCTTAGTTCATATATTATTGAGAGGTAAGGGTTAACTTGCCTCAGACTAGTCTCCTGCATGTTGGTCCCCAGAAACGAAAGAGTCAAGTTCATATACCCTTGTAAAGCTCTGAGGAGTTGAATAATGGCCTGGTGACTAAGAAAATCATTCCTGGTACATACTAAGGTTTGGACTGCAGCCCCTGATGAAGGGAACACGTCAAATCTTGCTGCTGTGTTGACATATTATATGACTGTAATCTCATGGCTTGAACCAGAAGGGGCAGATAATGCTACCCACCTACCGTGAATGCTGAGATTGCAGAGCAGGGCTGGAGTCAAGGTTCTGCCTTGTCAAATTGCTATTATAGTCTGGCTCAGGATCTAACCATGGGAGGGACTAGTGCTTTCCATGGATTAATGATGCTTAAAACTCTACAGCTCATGTGAAAAGACCTTCTTCCAGAGTCTGAGGCCTACCCGGAAATATCTCTTCATTGCCCTAGAATTCAATGGGCAACAGAAGACATGCACACCTGTTATTGTTCCTATTTCCATGGGTTTTCCCCAATAAACACTATTCCAGGAGTGTGTGGTGTGTGGGCTTCTAGCCACATAAATTTTATATGTGACAATAGGTATAATAAATACTGATAATGCCTGGCTGAGTTTCTATGAACTTACTTTTCCTTTTATATGTGTTTCATTTTCTCTGAACTCCTTCTTTCCTCCTCTCTTGGTTTTCTGGAGATTGATTGAGCTATGTTTGTTTGCTTTTACATATAATTTTTCCTTTTATTGGTTTTGGATGCATACAGCAATTTCCTTTTACTGGTTATACTTGGTATTTTATCCAGGATATTTATTTAACAAAGTCTAAAGTTAATAATTCAAACACCTACTGATCAATGCAAAGACCCTAGAACTCTAACTTTTATTGTCCCAGTTTTAACAAGTGTTATATTGTGTTAAATATGTTGTATCTGCCCTTTTTGAGCTCCACATATTACACTTATTATTGATATTGTTGTTATTGTTCTTATTTTATATGGAACATACTTATTAGTTATGCCCACATTTTAATCTTTTTTTCTCACTGTTAAGCATTCTCATTCATAAGTAGATCTTTTAGAAGTTCTTCAGTGTAGGCTTATTTATGTAAAATCTCTCTGTTTTCCTGTATCTTAAAATGTTTCTGCTTTCCTCTCTTTGCTGAAAGACAGCTTTGCTGGGAACACACTATTAGGTTGATAATAATTTTTTCTTCAATAATCTGAAAATAATATTCCACTATCTCCTGGCTTTCGTTATTGCTGTTGAGTTTTTTATTTGTTTTGTTTTGTCTTTGTGAGTTTAACTCTTATTTCTCTCTAGTAACCTATATTTTCTAAGTGCTTTTTAAGTTTTTCTAGTCATCTTTGGGGTTCTTCAACATTAGTCTAAATGTATCCAGAAATCGATTTCTATTTCTTCTTGATTATGCTATATTTAGTGTCTATGCTTTCCAACCACCCATTCAATCTTCATTTCCTTGCAATTTCATCACTCTTCCAACCCCATCTTCATGTCTCTTCAACCCCATCACTCTGCCACATTAGCTCTCTCAAAAGTTGCCATGATTAACAATACAGTGTCTTTACTTAGTACTTGACCTTATTTAGCCTGCCATAGCTATTTATACTTGGTTTATCCGTTTATTCTTAAAATCTTTTTTCTTTGGTTATAGGATGTACTAGGCAAAATTCTAAAGATGCCTCCACCCAAGATTCCTCCCCCTTGTTTATTCAATCAAACTAATCTAGGGACTGTTGTGAAGGGATCTTCTAGATGTAATCAAAGTTTCAAGTCAGTTTTAAGTCAGACCTTAAAATATGGAGATTACGCAGCTGGGCCTGACTCAATCAAGTGAGCCCTTTAAAAGTAGAGTTTTCTCCAGCTGGTTGCAGGAAGGGAAGTCAGAGAGATTCAAAGTGTGAGAAGGAATCGATTCACCAATGCTTGTTTAAAGATGAAGTGGACGGTAGGGGAGCATGTGTGAAGGAATGTAGGCAGCCTTAAGGTGCTGACAGAGGCCCCTGGCCAACAGCCAGCAAAAAAATGTGGACCTCAGTCCTACAGCTATAGGGAACTGAATTCTGCCAACAACTTGAATGCGCTTGTACACAGATTCTTCCCCAGAGTCTCCAGATAATAGACCGACTTCAATTTTAGACTGTGAGACCTTGTGTCCAGACTTCTGACCAACAGAACTGTGATGGAATAAATGGGTATTGTTTTGAGCTGCCAAATTTGTGGTAATTTGTTATGCAGTACTTATATGCTTAAAAATTTGCTAAGAGGGTAGATCTTATGTTAAGTACCCCTACAACACAAGAAAAAATATTTTTATAAAAGCAATAGAGGGGCCACCCTGGTGGCATAGCAGTTGGGTTTGTGTGCTCCACTTTGGCAGCCTGAGGTTCGCTGGTTTGGATCCTGGGCGCAGACCTAGCACCATTTATCAGGCTATGCTGTGGCAGGTGTCCCACATATAAAATAGAGGAGGATGGGCACAGATGTTAGCTCAGGGCCAATCTTGCTCAGCAAAAAAAGAGGAGGATTGGTGGTGGATGTTAGGTCAGGGCTAATCTTCCTTAAAAAAAAAAAAAGCAATAGAAAATTAATATCCTGGGCCTCCATATTCCTGGCTCACCTCTGAGCTTTATGACCACTCTGTCTCTGGCTCATCTTCTGGATTCTCTTCCTCTGTCCAATTATTGAATTTTAGAGTTTTCCATGTCTTCAATCAATCACTGCTTTTATAATTTTGTTGCCCAGAACAAGACAGTGCATCAGTCTATGCAAAAATCCTCTCGTTCTCTTTTCTTCTTTATTACTTTATGAGGGAATTGACTTCATTGTGTTTTTTTGTGTTGAAATAGCATTTGCAATCTTGAGTATTATCTCACAATTCTTTAAAGAAAAAATTAAGGATAAATGTAAAGAAGACAACCCTATATAAACAAACCATGTTTAAAATTTGACGCTTAAACTTCACTTACAATTTAATTGAATCCATAAGTTTTTAAACTATTCTAGTCTTGTCTGATTTCTTTCTTTTCCAACCCCGTTCTGCCCCTATTGTCTATTTGATAACATGTAGAATTGAATAGTTTTATTAGAACGGTTTGCTGGTTGTGTCAAGTACATGTGTCTCCTCTCCCTAAAGGTAAGGAATTTAGGTTTTCCAAGGTAGAGATTATACTCTATTTTGAACCCCTGCCTCCTCCCCTTCAAAAGACAGCACAATTCTGGGGACCTTATATAGGTTTGATGTAAGTTTTCTGATTACAGAGAAAATGAGAACTAAAAAGAAGGCTTCTGAATTAAAGGAGAGATGGAAATGTGTTTGCAATAGTTCCTACCGCCCTAGTATCTTGAATTTCTCCTTGCTGTCAACATTTTAACTCAGCAATACCAATGCCATGGTGCTACAACAGAGAAAGAGGAGGATCATATTCTATTTGTTTACTTTCCTTACCATAAAATACATAAATCTATGCCCAGCCTCTCCTGTATATATCTAATCTGGCTATTTTCTTTTTGGCCTTATTAAGACACAAGGTTTTCCAAAGCAGAGCCTTTGATTTGTTTTGACAGAGACAGCACAGGGGACGTTTGATAAATGCTAAATAATCAACACCTAAGGATGCCTGCCAGAGCTGGTAGATCATGCCCATTTAACATGCTTTCTCTAATGCCCATCCTCGCCTTGTGCACAGCTGGGATGTAATAAGCTCTTTCTCACGATAGATAAGAATACCCTGAGGGCCATGAGCTGTAGAGACCTAAGGTCATATCTGGCCACTGTGCTTCTCCTTTGTCCTAAATCTGTATTTATTCATGATTAGTTCTGCTTGCTACTACAGTCAGAAAAGCTAAGGAGATCATATGGAAAGCAAAGGAAAAAGATGTGATGGATGTAGAAATAGTAGGATATGATGAATGATCTTGTAGCCTCTCCGGGCAAGAGGTTTCAAAAGAATGCGTATGAAAGAATAGATCTTCCTGTGCTCTGAATGTATTGTCAAGAAATAAACTACTTAAAATGCACCTTTTTAATGTTCTCATTTGTCTTTTCTACATGTCTCAGCACATCTTTTTGCAAAAGCAAAATACCACAGCCTGATTAAATATTAAAAATCCCCACACACAGAGTGTGATAAATGTTATAAGTGAGTGTCATCAAAGGCATTTCATAATATTATACAAGTTAAATGAAAATAAAGGTCAAAAGCTATAGGAATATAGTGATTATTGATAATAAGATAATAATAGTAGGTACTGTTTATTAGACATTTTCCACATGCCAGACACACTGCTAAGCAGTTTATATAAATTAGCTTATTCAGTATTTTTAAAAAGTATGATTATGTAGACAAATGGTGAAATGGAGGAAAGGCTTGTCAAAGGTCATACAGTAACAACAATGTAGAATCAGGATTTTTACCTATTTCTATCTGACTCAAATTCTTAAAATCCTTGATATACTGCCTCTCAAAAAGTTGCCAATGATTTTGAGTGTATTCTTAGAAATTAGAGGGCTTTTGTTGAAGATCTATATTTTATTTGATACTATTTTCCTAGTGTCATCCTAAAATTTACTGTTTCAGAAATGGACATGTGCTTCTGAACCATATCATTATGCATTTACCTCCCATGTCTTATGTCAAATGATGTTAATGGATAAATTTTGAGAGGATAATGTGAGGTATATTTAAGAAAGTAACGTCTTCATCAGGTTAGATTATAAATGAAGCTGACATAGATTAAGGGAATTTGTGAAGAAGGCTTCATTTTTCTAGAAAAAAATATTTTAAAGCACAAGTTGAATGTATGAATCAAATTCAACTTAACTCCAATTTTTAAAATCTATCGATGTTGAAAGCAGCAAGCACAAGGTCATACTTTTTCCTCTCTGTAATTCTGATGGTTTTTCTTTGTCTCTATGTCTAGTGGATTTTGGAGATATGAATCTGTAATTTTCCGAGAGAATAAAAGATTTGTGGAAAGTTCTGAACAAATATCTAGTGTATAATATTAAATGTTGTAATAGCCATCTTCAAAGAGATCTTGGAACAGATAGTGTTAGCTAGCATGGAGAATTTCAGTTTTCTCTGTTGAATGGCTCTTAACAGAAGGTTTGATTGCAAGACAGGAGGCCAGTCCTAGAGAGTTGGGACCTGGAACTAGACGTATTCACTAGAAGAAAAGTTGTTGGTCAGGTGAGGAAGTCCAGCCATTTAGGAAAAGTCAGGTATCTTGAGAGAAACTGACAGGTAACTGGTCAGCCTGAGAAGTTACGGTAAAGGTGACATAGCTGGCATACAGGACACAAAAAACAGAGACCTACAGGGAAGTAATATGTTGAGATGTGGTAAGCAGACAGGCTATTACTTGTCAAGAGATGTGAGGAAACAGGAAGCCAGCCCTAAGCCCTGGGGTCTGAAGTTCAGAATCAGGTCTCAAGTGGCAAGGATGGGGGCACAAGAAAAATCAAAATCTCAATCCTGAAGTCATTGATGTGCTGGGTTACTTATCAAGATTAGGACTAATATCAGAGTCTAGATAGGAAACTGAGTCATAAGGTGAGAACTTGACCCCAAGAAAAAGTCAAGTTACTAGAACTGGGACATAAAGTAGAACTACAGGGGCAGCCAGATCAACTGGAGTATTGATCACAATCATGACTTCCCTCTCCAACAAGGCTTGAAATCTTTCTAAAATTGTAACAGAGCCCACATGTTGGCATTAGGGACTATAGGAAGATATTACATGAGACATTTTTTTAAAAGTCTTCTGGGCATAATCAACCTGAGAGATTAGGGTAAGTTTTCCATTTTGGATTGGTATTTAAGGCAACAAGATTATAATTCATTTTGGTGTTAGTTGAGTTTGAGCAATCATGTTCACTATTAGCAACACATACAAGACAGAAGGAAAACATGGATAGAACGAGCTACTGTTAGACAAACCAAATTGGAGAAGCTATAAAGAGGAAAAGTACAAGAAGACCCAAAAGGTCACACTGAAGCACCTTTCAAAAATTATGCTTTAACTCCTAAAACCAGTAGTGATTGGATCAGCCTGATAGTTTGCTGCTCTAAGGAAAACACTTGTTAACTTTGTATTCGAGAACTTGGCTGGGGGAAGGAAGATTTTACTTTTACTTCTGATTTAGTCACTATCTAGATGTGAGAATTCTTTGGGCCTTTGGCTCATTCCTTCCTAAACAAAAAATAAATACAATCTCTTAGAAATACCTGATTAAGTAATTCTCTATTTAAGGAAAATTATTGTGATAATACACACTTGCTAATAGAACTTTGAAAATAGTATGTTAGTAAGAAAGTTAAATGGTCACCTAAAAATCTGATCACATATTTATCTCTCAATCACACCCACACACAAAGCTTATAATCACCATCAGAATAGATGTCTTTGCACATGAAGTCCAGTGATAAATAGCTATAATTTCACAAATATCGCCCCATTCTTCAAACTCTACTAATAATTTCAATTCCTGCTGTGGACTTTAGGTTCTAATTTGTACTTTATATTAAGTATATTAGTCTCTTCCAACAAAAATGGGATAAGCATGTATGTTATAAAGTAAGAGCAATGATATAAATTTGTATGTTATGTAACTTTAATTCACAAACCAATTCATTTAGTTTGATAAGCATAGGTAGATTTTTTTTTTTTGACTTCAACCAATACAGATTTTTGTATCCCTTTAAAAAAATCAGTAGTACTTGGGGATTTTGTACAACCGGGAAAAGAAATGCTGACACATCTAGCGTAGAGGATGTGGTGCTGGAATCAAGTTTGCCTACATACATATCACTTTCCTCTTGCCTCTCAGAACCAAAGAATTGTTTCTGCTTGGCCATGTCAGCTTGATTATTTCTCATGCTGGCACCTGGTCTTCTATAGCATGATGGACTTAACCACCCAAGACAAGGGTACATATTTGTTCTCCAAATGACTTCATGGTAGCCATTTGAAGGCAATCAAGGCCCAGTCCCTGAAGTTCTTGCTTTCTTTAAATAGCTCATGTATATTTTATATACTTCCTTTATTCTTGCTGCCTTCAGGCCCCAAATCAGCTAAATCATGTGCATTTTTAACAAACACACTTCAAACTGGCTTTGCTCAAACCTAAGAGACATGCTCAATAGTCGAATTTTCCAATCTTAAAAAGATCTTAATACCTAACACCTTGACCTTCATCTTTCACAGTTTTAAGATGTTTTGGCATAGAGGGGAAAATGTCTGAATGAATTTTGCAGTTATAAGAAGAAAGGGCTCTATGTGAGATAAAAATAAGAAAAACTAACCAGTGTGATATTACATTTTAAAGTGCTATGGAAATGTAAATTATTACGTTTTTTATTATTTTAAGGTCTTGGCATCCTGCAGACGTGGAATCCACAACACAAGGCAGGCCACCTAGATTTACAGAGAAGAGTCCATGCTGATGCTAATGACACTTCTGACAGCCTCCTCATTCAGTTCCTAGACCTCATTAACTCCAGTGACCTCCACTTTTCTCTTTCTATGCATGATCAAGTTGACACTTCTCTGCCGGAGGAACACCACCTCCAAAGTCTCAGTGAACCTTTCCACCTCTCTATCTTTCACTCCTTTTCAATTTGTTTTTCACTTTCTTTACTCTCTCTAGTCTCTTAATCTTTCAGCATGGTCCTAGAAACACATTCTTTCTGCCTTGTCTGGCCTCCATAACGGACAGTTTCAATGATCTCTTTACTGACATCCTAGATTTGTTCACCTCCTTTACCTGACTTGCCAGTTTCCCTCTAAGTAAGTACAGACTTCTGTTTTCTTCTGGCAGAAAACAAAAGGCTTAACTGCATTCTTAGAGAAAGCAGTTAACCACATGAATGTATTCTATCATAAATTCGTCTTCTCCTACTTCATTGGCTAACAATGACTCCTGGGACTTGCCATTCCCACTCTTTATATGATGTTTAGAACCAGAAAAGTAAACTTTGGGGGAATATAGCAAAACAAAGTGCCAATTTTTAGTACTTTATTAGAGACCTCTGGAGGAATCAAAGAGATTGAAAAGCTTTATTCAAAACGTGAGATTCAGATTGGTAGCAACAGTGTAATCATATTCTTACTAATCACAGAATGTTGGATTGGAAAATCAGTGCTCATTCATGTAATTTTTATTTATTACTAAGCGTTATATGGGTTGGTTAAATATGTTCACTCTACTAGTCATTTAAAATAATCCTTTTCTATTTACACTTCATCTTTTTATTTTTATTTAATATCTCCAATGAATTTCTTCAAAAGATCCCAGCAGCTGACTTCTGCTCAATCAGAGACAGAGTTCACCTTTCTGCACCTGTGCGGTTACATTAATACAGAGAAGAAGCTCTATGTTCAAATTTACCGTTCTTAGAACAATTCCAGAAATCTCCTTGACTTTTCAGACCATGGGCCATGTCAATTTGTATTATGGGTACTTGACTGATTAAACCTGGTATAGGTGTGTCCTACTGGATTGAGATTTCTGTTAAACCAGTCTTGTAGAATCTCTCCCCTACTAACTTCTCACAGCAGATTTTGTCGCATCCTAACTCACAGGGCTTGTAAACTTCTCATTTAGTCATTACCATATAGACTAAGTTAAGTGCACGGGTCCTCAAGTTTGACGGTGTGTGTTTAAATTCAAGTTCAGCCACTTATTAAGCTATGTGCCATTAGTGAATTAATGTATCTCTCTGAGTTCACTGTGATCATCTGTAAAAGGGGAGTACCAATAGCACTACCTCTCTGGTTGTTGTGAGATGAGGTCATTCAGGTAAATGTCTTAACCTGATGCCTAATACGCGGCAAGCTCTCACTAAGTATAAGCTACTTTTATTAGTGGATGCAAGTAGTAATGCTATAAAAGCTTTCAACAAGTACAAGTATTTTTTATATAAAGGGGCGCCCTTAAAGGCTGCTCTAATTTTTTTAGATTATCTTTACCTATAGGTTTCTTACAGATTCAAATCTACAGTGGAAATAATTTTTTTTTCTAGTTTTGAAAAGAAGCTTTTAAACCAGTCCCTTGGAAGTCTCCTGTGTGATCCACCTTAGTGAAACATACCTTCAAGCGCCTCCTCTCCAGGAGTTGTCTCCAGGCAACAACAGCATAACACATAAAATATGTAAACAAATGAGTAACCTTATTTGCTAAAATTTAATCTGTCAATCACGTTGCATTACTGTTCTTCGTCAAGTTCTCCCTCCCTCAGGTAACATACCTCATTATCAGGAAAAGGAAGTTCCTTAACACATTATTTTGATAGCATAATTTACTCAGATGATCGTCATTACGATTCGTTTAGAGTCTGCTGTTCTGAAAGGAAGAATAGCTGGCCTACATTCTTCCTCATAGCTTACTAAAAATTGCTGCATTCCCATTTGTTAAAGTTTGTTGAATGACTGTGTAGCATACCTCTTTATAAAGTGGAGAGTGACAAATGAAAATAGGCCCTAGCTATACTCTTAATTTAATTGGCTATTAAAATAACCTCATATTGGACCTGGATTTTACTCTTAGAAAATTGTCAAAAGGCTAATTTATTTGGTTTAACTGAAACAAGTACATGTCTTATTTAACTTTCATGCCCCAGCATAAACTCATTTATTAAGAATAAATGCTTGTTGAATCAAATTAAGCAGCCAAACAGCAGACAAATGAAAGTTGTGGTTAATAAGATGTGCCAGAACGAAGTACTGTTCTTGTTGAGGAAGTTATTTTAATCACCTTGTTATTTTCTAGCATAATATAATCATTTCTTAAAATGATAGGATATTTTTCATATTGAGAAAATAATAGTTTTGTATTTTGTTGATATCTGCTTGGGAATAAAACAGACACCTTATCAAATTCATTGAAGGTGTCACAAGTATTGATACCGGAGAGTAGTTGTGGGAACACATTCAAATTAAAACATCTGCAAGAGTTCTTGTTTAGATATTGCGTCATGCTGACTATTGTTTGGGAATAACGCATTTCAATTTATAGAATTGTACCATGTATTTTAAGACTGGAGAGAAACTTGACAGGTCCTCGACTGAAACTGAAGAGGAATGCATTGCAATAGGGTACTCATCCAAAATTGAATAATGATATAATGCTGATGATCTCTATTGGAGGAAAAAGAAGTGTCAGATGTTGCACATTAAGTACATTACTCATTATATATTTAAGAGTCCTGGACTTTATAAATAAAATGCTTTGTAGCATATATGCCTTATTTTTTTCTCATAGTTAAATGTCTGAATTTTGTGGAATTTCAGCATGCTTCAGTGAGAGGAACAGCCATCTTATTCCCAAAAAATGCAGGCACAGACTGCTTTTGACAAAAAGGTGTATTACTGACCAAAATTCAGCAGTCTAGTTTGGAAAATCAAAATGAAGAATTCTGCTTCTGTTGAGATGACCCGTAGGTAGAAGGAGGCAAAGAATATAAAGCTACTTAGCAGCCTTGAATTTTCTTTCGATGTTATATATTGGAGAAATATCAACGTTATCATTCCCAGAAGCCATTCATTTAGAAATGGAAATTAGAATATGATGGAAAAATACAGCGCTGGGAGTTATCCATCAGGAAGCAAAATGAATGTATGTGACATCTACCCACTCTCATGGTGAGGGCCCTGCATTATACTTACTGTCCTAAAACTTACCGTGCTGGAATCTTCACAGCAAAGCTTCCAGTTTCTCCTATTGACTTCTTAGTGAAAGTGAGTGAGGTTTAGCTACCAGTATGTGCTTCTGGAATAACACATGATAATATCTTTTATTGTTGTCTCCAAAGCTATTTTCTTCGGAATACTGTTCTTGAGATTTGGTAGAAAAAGGATCTCAGGATCAGAATGTTTGGGAAACGCTGAATATTTTACCTCTATTATAACTTCACAATGTATACTTTTTACATTAAAGACAAAACTTCTAGAGTAAACAGAAACTGAAAAACAAAAAATCCTGCTAAATCAATTAACACAGACATTATGTATATATTATCTATCTATCTATCTATGAATCCATTTTTCACTGAACATCTGCTAATATTTTATAACGCTGGCTGATACAGGACACAGTCTTGAAAAGGCTGGTTAAGGAATTAAAAACTTGTAAAGTATGAAGGAAATACTTTCAGGTGAGAAGAGGTGCCTGCACTAGCAGCCTTCACTACTCTGTATTTCCATCCAGGCAATTGTTTTTATTCTATCCCTTCCACCCTCTCATCCTTTTTCTTTTCAGCAGACTCTGCACTAGCGATAAAGAGAAAAATGTCATTTACTACCCTAGAGGAGCTATTTACTCTACTGTAAATAATTACAGTGGAGCCTGGTAAAGATGTGGTGATAATAAGAAGACATATTAGCCTAGGGTCTCTGGGTAGCAAACAACAAAAACTAGATCAAAGTTGGATATATGAAACCCAAGGGCAGAATACCATCAGGCTCAGGAAAGGTCTAGAAAGCAGTTATATCATTTCCACTAATGCAATCACTGAACTGCTTTTCTACAAAGGGTGTCTTCTAAAGCCAACATTCAGAATCTAGAGATTCAGAACGAACTTTGCTGCTGGTTGGAATGAGTATGTATCATAAATATATGTACATACATATACACATATGTATACATACATGCATATGATACAAATGAAAGAACACACACATAAGTAGACTTTTCATAACTGCAACATGCATGCCAGGTATTGGTGACCACAGGAAGTCAGCCCCATGTTTGTGGGGAAGCCAGCCCTACACCAGTTGCCTTATCACTGCAGCCCAGGGGGAACCTGTCAAAGAGGTACTCTACCATTTAGACTTCCAACGCCCACATCTTGCTATCCAGACTTAACCATTAGTATTTGCATAATTTAATGAACATAAACATTTCAGATAAAGCTGAAGACCCCCTTTATTTTAATCCCTGCCCAACCCCATTCTCTTCATTTCTTCTCCAGAGGCAACTGTGATCATGGTTTTCAGGCCATGTTTCTATACTTTTACTATTCACATACACCTACATTCACCAGTGACCGACATCAGCCCAGGCCAGCCCAGCCCACCCCACCCCCATATACCCACTTTGTTTATGAGGGGAAGATTAGTTTTGTGTTTTCCAGGGTCCCATGGAATACCTTCTCCCTCCATCCACGGAGATCCCGAGCTGCATGTGGATGGGACATAGGTGGGTGGAGAGATCCTGGATACCCGACTTAAAACTTAAAAGGTGAGATTTGCACACGTGAATCAAGGACAGACCTTTATTTATTTAGGAACCAAATAACTTTATTGGAATAAAATTGAAAGACAAAAACCTTAAGTGAACGTTTTGCAGGGACAGCATTGCAATATGCACGCTCAGTACGGTGACCAGGGGAAGTCACCCTGTGGCTCTGGGGAAAGCAGTCCAAACTCAGTTCTTACTGCCGTCCCCCAGGGTGAGCTTGTCGAAGAGGTACTCTGCCAGGCCGTCTGCTGGGGCCCCCATCTTGTGCAGGTTGTCGAGATGGTCCCCCAACTCTTTCATGGACTTAACTTGCTCTTGCAGGAGGTGACTCTCCAGGAAGTCGCACAGATGGGGATCCGCCTTGTCGGTGGCCAGCTGGTGCAGATCGAGCAGGCTCTGGGTCACGCACTTCTCTAGGTGGAGCGCACACTCCATGGCCTTCAGGCCGCTCTCCCAGTTGTGGCGGTCTGGCTTCTTGATGTCGCCAAGGCGGAGGCGGCCTCCGCGTTGGGTCTGCAGCTGCATCAGCCTCTCGGCGTGCTCCCCCTTCTGGCGCGACTGCTGCAGGAACAGCTGGAAGAAGTGCTTCAGGGCCACGTCGGCCCTGTCGAAGTAGTAGGCCATCGACAAGTACACGTAGGAGGCGTAGAACTCCAGGCAGATCTGGCCGTTGATGGCGGCCTCGCAGTCGGGGTGGTAGTTCTGGAGCACCTGCGAGGGCTGCGCGGTCGCCATGGCTGGAGGCGCGAAGGCGAAGGCGACCTCAGGTTGTTACCAGAGTGGGTGATGAAGGCGCCGCTCTGGCTCAGCGGCAGCACTGGCTCGCGACCAAAATGGCGTCACACCAAAGTGCGAGCGTTGGTTACGTTGGGGGGGTGGGGCGGGGGGGTATCCGTTACGTTCCAGGGGGATCCGCTACGTTGCTTTACATTACGTTCCGGTGGGCGGGGGAGGAGGCAGCGGCGGGAGTGCAGTGTTCCGGGTTCCATCAGGGCCTGGCTGAGGCAGGGCTGCTGTGTGCTAAGCGTCTGGGCTA
The DNA here is from genome assembly GCF_021613505.1 of Equus quagga. NCBI lineage: Eukaryota > Metazoa > Chordata > Mammalia > Perissodactyla > Equidae > Equus > Equus quagga. Next base: position 95,138,650 of record NC_060276.1, read on the forward strand.
TGTAATGTTTTAGAATGTTATTCATGAGTATAGATGCAACCATTTTGAGTTAATCACTTGCATGATTTCCTTGAGCAGTTTATTTGAATATTGTCCTACTGTGGTTGTTTCATTAAATATAGTGCTTTTGGGGTCTTATTAGTTATGTTTAATATCGCACAGTTTTATTTGAATGTTAGATAAATCAGTGACTTCAACATCCATACTGATGACACTTCTGATAGCCTCCTCACTCGGTTCCTAGACTTAGTAAGTCCAGTGACCTCCGCTTTTCTCTTTCTAGTCATGGTCTAGTTCACGCTGCTCTGACAGGAGAGCACCACCTCTAGAGCCTCAGTGAATCTTTCCACCTCTCCATCTTTCACTCTTTCTGAGCTTTATTCTCTCATCTCTTAATCTTTCAGCACAGTCCTAGAAGCACATTCCTTCTGCCCTGTCTGGAGCCCGGTAGGACAGATTCAATGATCTCATCACTAATGTCCTAGATTTGCTCTCCCCCTTCACCTGGCTTGTCAATTTCCTTCCTCTTGGCTAAGTACAGACTTCTCTTTTCTCTGGCAGAAAACAAAAGGTTTAGGTGCATTCTTAGAGAAAGCACTTACCCACGGGGTTGTATTCATTCCCTCCAACCTCATTTGTTCTTTCACTGACACTCAACAAGTCTCTTTTTTAAGCCCAATTATGTTCTATGTAATGAGCCACCGTGGTAGGGAATACCACTGATCTCAAATGGCCTTTCATTCATTCATTAATTCATTCAACAAATACTTATTGATTACCTAATATGGCCCAGGCACTAGTCTAGGATTTGGGCATATAGTAGTAACAAAGAGAAACAAAGTCTCTGTTCCCTTGGGGGTTGTATTCTAGTGGAGAAGCAGACCAAAACAAAACAAAACAGAATAAAAAACTACCATTTTCTCCCCTTATTGTCTCAAGTAAATACATACAAGATATTACACTTGTGCATGGAAATAAAAAAGACAAAATATATTCTTAGAATTCAAGGATATTATAGTGGAAGACATAAGACCAACCTAGGTATTTATAATTAATTTATTTGTGCATTAATTCAACAACCACTTATATACTCCAAATATGTGTCAGATGCTGTGTTTGATTCTGGAGATGTGCAGAAGAATCAAATGGGGTCTCTGTTCTCAAGGTACAAGATAGAGTGACAGAATATTATAAGTACTCTCAGGTAAAGTTAGGATAAGAAGCCTATTTTCACGTAAAGGGTTAATCCCATGGCTTTGATTAATGCACCTTTTTTGGTCTCTTTATTTCTCTTTTGAAAGCTTATGCTATTTTATGATCAGAGTTTATGAAGAAAGCAAAGGATCACATATCAAATATCACGATGTAAGCTTATGTAAACAGTTTTAGAGGCGTTTAATTGTTGATTCTGTAAGGAAATAGAATAATAACAATGTCTATTTGATAATTGATTTTAGTAATAGAATCACACACTAGAGATGGAAAAGAACTATGTGATCAATTTCTCAATGAGATAAAATTGTATTCTATATTTGCTTACACCAGTGTTTAGTCTTAATATAATTGTAGACTTTCAAAATTTCCTTGGGAGACTCCATTTTAGACTTCACTGTAAGAATCTATTTAAGTAGAAGAGGTCTTGATTTTGTAGAACGTTTTCTCATTATGTCCCAAGATTATTTAATAATTAATTTATCCCTACAATTTTACTCTTCAAATACTTAAAATAATAATACTATTGAATGGTTGTGGATATACTAAGGGGTTTGTCTAGCCCCACGCCCAGTTGGGTGAGCAGTGTGGGACAGGTGCGGAGAGACCACAGAAAAGACCCAGAGACAGTCAACAAGGTGTATAGGTTTATTGGGAGTTACTTACAGGGAATGTGCAGTGGTGGCCAGCTGGATGGAAGTGTGCACCCGCGATCACGAGTAGGGAGGGGGTTGCTTATATAGGCAGGAGCACAAAGGCTATATGCTTGCCCAGAGGGGCTGTCCCTGGTTTGGCCAGCGTTCCCAGGAACAATAGCTCACGTGGAGGGGCTCTGTGTTCCTTTAAGACCTGATGTTCTTTGAGTGAGATAAGATCTGGGCTGGCCAGGCCCTGGATCTTTACAAATTCCAGCAGCTGGGCATCGTGCCCAGAAGAGGGCCAGAAGGATACATGGTTGCAATGGGCTTACGGGCTCTTGCTGAGCAAGCAAGGCCCAGGCCCTACGGGGTGATAATGGTGTTTCTCAGATACTTCATCCTTCATCCTTACTTCCCAGGGAAGAAGGTAACGGTAAAATATTTATTATAAGTGAGAGAAACCTGAGCTTTAAAAACTAACTTTTCTAAGGGAAATCAAGAAACAAGCATAGGCTGGGACCTTAAATTTCCATGAAGGAAATATACATATGTATAGACAAGAGCATTCCATCCAGTTTTTCTTTAACGAGAAATATAAAACTAAATACCAACATAGAATGACAAAACTTTAGAGCAGATCATGTTTTTTAAAAATATGAATATAGGACTATAAGATAAAGGTTTCTTTGAAATGTTTGTAGTCACTGTTTGTATTGTATTAGTGTTAGTCATGATTCTCCAGAGTAACAGAACCAGCAGGAGATATATATATGGAATTGGCTCACGTGATTACGGAAGCCGACAAGTCCCAAAACCTGTAGGTAGCAAACTTGAGACCCAGGAGAGCCGATGGTGTAGATCCAGCCCAAAGGCCAGCAGGCTGAGGACCCAGGAAGTTCAAGTTGAAGGCAGGAAAAAAACAACATGCCAGCTTGAAGGCAGTCCAACGGGAGGAGTTCCCTCTTACTCAGAGGAGGGTCAGCATTTTTGTTCTATTCAGGCCTTCAATTGATTGTATGACGCTCACCCACATTCGGGAGGGCAAACTGCTTTACTCAGTCTACTGTTTCAAATGTTAATCTCGTGGAAAACCACCCTCACAGGCACACACGGAGTATTTGACTAAATATCTGGCTACCCCATGGCCCAGTCAAGTTGACATATAAAATTAACCATCACAGTATTATTTATAATAAATGCAGAGTCATGAAATAAAGATTCTAGTGAAATAATGTGCGAAAACTCTTTTGACTTTCAGTTCCCTTCATCATTTAAACCTGTTACAGAACTAGTAGTTACACAACTGTTATTAGGCAATAAATTCTGACTCAGTGTCAGTGATTAGCTCTCATTCATTCATTCAGTGCATTTCTACTGAGCACCTATTATACGTTAGGTATTTTTATAGGTACTAAACACAAAAGCTTGTGCTATAAACTCCTCATATTTGCATTTTTTGCAGCTGAGTGCTATTCAATGTTCCATATAATCCCATCTTTAAAAATTAGTGCATGCACTAGGCTTGATGATGTATTCATAAGGCAGTGGACCATGAGTAGCGGCAGTTGGTGGCTTATCTCACTCTTCATATATGTATGTGTGTGTGTGCATGCGTATGTATAAACCAATCATTTAATGAGGGGTCGTGAAAAGTGATATATCAATCCAAAATCATTATTATCTATCAAGTCAAAATCAATATTATCTGTCTTTGAGCTATTCACTCTACATTATCTCGTTACAGATACCCTCTGAGTTACCTTTTATTATTATCACCTGTATTTTACAGATAAAGAAATTGTAAATTAGAGAGGATGTAACATGCTCAAGTACACGTCTTGTAAAGCAGAGAGTGACACTCTGAACTGGATTCCTCTCTAGATAGTTCGGAAAATTTCCCTGGACCATGAGCTCCTTTAGGACAAAGACTGTTTAACTTGATGATGCTAAATTTCACATAATAGGGGCTCAAAAATATGAATTAAAGTAATGAGTGGCCTATTAAAAGTTTTAGTCTCATTATTTCTCCAAATTAAAGCAATGAGAGAGAGTAGATGTTGAATATATATTTAAACTGTGTTTCCTTTAGAAGGAAAAATAATCAAAGACACTCAATTGTGACAAATTACTATTATAATTTTACTCTAATATGCATAAACATAAAACGAGATATAAAAATCTGTAAACTTAAAGGTATGCTTTTATAACTGTAAAACTAACAATTTATATATATGCAAATACAACTATAAAACTAATAAAATTAAAATTAAGAAATTCCAATTAGGCATCAGATTACGCTTTTTGCCTTAAACACAATTACTTCTCGCTGAGAATAGATCTAGTTGCCAAGATGCAAGTTTTCTTTTGAGTGTGCCGTGCTCAATATACATTCTTCTTGACTGAAATGATTGACACGCTTTAGCTCATATGATGATTCACATGAAGAGGGTTCATAGGGAAGAGGCTGTTGAAACTGCTTTCAGGTAGTGGAAGCCATCACTTAAATACTGTCTATCTGTGTTCTTTTTTATTGACTTGTGAAATGTCAAGTGATACTTTATTCTGATGCTGTTTGTTGATTTCGTGAAGTATCACTAAAAGTCTCAATACTTTCAATAAGTGAAGGGCTGATGTTTCATTCTATTAAACTATTTTTCGTTTTCCAATCATTGCTTTGAAAGGAAATTTTAGTCTTTACAACTAGTAAAATAAATCAATAGGACCATAAGGGTAGACATGGGACAATTGTCACTTTTACACCAGAGCATGCCAAACTAGCAGCAATCACACTCAGCATGATTCAAAACATGCATGCAAATGTGGACACTGTATCTGTGTGGTTGTATTGAGCTATAAAGAGATCAAGATAATCCTGAAAATGCTTCCGGTAATTTTTCATTTAGATGTAAACACAACAACAGATCCATGGAATTCACAGATACAGATAGAGAACATTGAGTTAGAATGGCATGGACACACCATATATCTAATCAATAACAATTTAGGACATAATGCATGTCCAGCTTTGTGCTGAATGATTGCAACAGACATTGACTTTAATCTCATGGGCCCAAGAGTCTGTTTAGGTTCACTTTGTTCACTGACAGAATGCTTATATGACCAATGAAAAATTAGTTGCTAATGAGTTGCTAATAGAATATATATTAATATCTTTACTTTGAAATATTCATATGTATTCAATGATGTTTTGTTTGAAATCTTTACTTCTGTTGTCACAGATAAGAAATTGCTACAGAAGTTCTCATACCTTTTCCTACATAGCAATTATGTTTAGGGAAAATATATTTGGCAGAATTGTGTTAGTTAACCTAAAGATCTGGAATGTCTTGGTTGAAGCTGTAGATATTTTGTTTCACTAAAATCAAGTGTAAGTTTTTCAAACGAAGTTAGAAAAACATAATCCTTGCAAAATTTTCCTATGATTCTATACTTTACTATAATATTAACCCAGAGTGTTAATAGAATAAGCTTATATTTAATGTGATCATTACTCTTCATAATTTGACAGGAGTAATTAATTTTCTCTCATTTTTTGATTTTCTCCACTTTCCTTCTACACTCTCAATGGCTTATTTGCTGGTTTCCTTTTCCATAAACATATGATAATTATCTCATCCAGCCAACGTCAAAACTCAGTGAAAAACACAACTTATAAAAGTGAAAGTAAAGTGTTTCCTGTGTATTATTCACGTTTATTACCCTCCCTGTGAACTTTTCATTCTTCAATTCTTGCTCATAAATGAAAAATAAACAATGCCCTTTTGAGTTATTTTCTTGAAGGCTTTTACCATTTTCCAAAAACATCTCTGAATGTTTAAGGTCAGTTAAACCTATTGAGAGAATTTCAAATTTCTAGGGAATATCTGATATTTAGGAGCTTTTTGCCAAAATTATTTTAAGCCTCATTTATTTCAATGTGAACCAATGGATTGGGATATGTTCTTTCGGTAGAAAGATTATTAACATTTTGCTTTTGCTTATGCATATGGTGCTCTTAAGTTCTGATTTCTTACATGGCAAACAACCTATGAGGAAAAACTCATTAATAATCTGCCAAATGCTGTTGGCTGTATGACTCCATTCTCCATTAGTAATGTTATCCCTTGATTTTCTGCTGGCAGAAAATTGCTGATTCTTCGAAACCTTTGGCAGTAATATGCATTTATACAGCATATATATATTGGAAGAGGAATTGAGGGCAAAGACAAAACCTAGCATTCCTTTACAGGACATGAATTGAAGATGTGTTGTGGAGTAACTGGTGGATTTGATGAGGCCAAAAAGGCATCCCGTTAGAAAGGGAAGAGGCAGTAGAAACTGGAAATTGAGGGGAAGAGAACTACTGGAAAGAATTCTTGAAGGATAACACTCGTCCCTTTGATTGTCTATGTGCTAAAGTCCCTGGCCTGGAGTAGAAGGGGAGAGCTGTGCCAAGAGCATCTTCTGGTGGCAGGGACTATCATTTTCTAGTACATGCAGCTACTGAAACATTGCTTATCATTCCTAAGATCTTAACTGTCAAGGACTAAAAATAGTAATGATAACTGGAAATGTCAGTTTCATCTCCAAAACAATCTACTTACAATTGCTTCCCTATTTCACCCAATCTCTATGAATTATCGATGCTTTTATTCCCCTCTAAATCATCACTTTGGTCCTTAATCAAATGTATTCCTCAATTTTTCTGCAGAGAAATGCATTTTTTTCTATGTGGCCCTTCCTCCTTTTTCTTTTTTATTTTCCACATTAATAATCTCTAATATTTAGAAAAAAGATAATAGCGTATAAATGAATCAAGGTGCAGAATTCCTCAAATTATAAAAATCAATTCCTAGATCATTTTGGATTGATAAATATATTTATCACATCAATGTATTTCAGTTAATCAGTTTGTGTATAGAGATTGCAGCTACAGGATGAAAAATCTTATTCAGTTTATTCAGTTTTTACAAATGTAGGAGGGGGAAATGGAAATAGGAATAATACATTTTTTGCAGAACCAAGCACTTCCTTTTCTCCAGAGACACTGTTTTATAAACCATGGTGGTGATTTTCCTAGCCACGCTATTAAATATATTTGGTTGGGTTATATTCTGAATTAAAGCAGGTCATTGGAGTAAGTGTCTGTATGGGACACCTGGTTTTATAAAACTACTTCATAGCTGGATGATGTAGAGCATCCTCAGATTATCCTGTTGCAAAGGAGAGCTGTTGGGTCAGATGAACATGAGAAAACAGGTAATATAATATTAGAACTCTTTTTATAAAATAACATCTTAATTCACATTTTGTGATAGCTTCAATAGCATCTTAGAAAACCATAGGTGTACTTGAGTATTGAATGCATACATTCGTATGTACATATTAGGCTTTGATAGCTAATGTTAATGTCAGCAAAAATTTGGACCTTAATGTGGATTGTGGTATGAATATAGATATGTATAGATATATAAAATAAATTATTCTAAAGAGATATGATTATTAACATAGAACAATAGCCTATATTTCATAATCAGGATTAGAGTGGTAAGATTTATAAACAAGAATAATATTGCATATTTTTGCCTGCTCTTCCAATGTCAGACATTAGCCAGGTAAAGTGGACATTAGCGGAAACACGCATCTTAGCTGATTATATGTGTACATATTCTATGAAATTTTGATTTTTTGAGTGTTGCATTAGAAGTCATGGAGTAAGATTAAGCCAGTGCTAATGGAGAACTGAGATTATTGATTATTCTATATTTTTCATATCCATAATATGAAATGATTCTGGAAATTTTTGCTAGCTACTAGAAAATAAGCTAAGATTTATGATAGCGCTTAGAATGCATCTACCAAAGTTCCATCAATAGGAAAGTCAGGTCAGCCTTCTTTTAATGAAATCAGCAGACATAATGTAGTGACATTTACATGTCCTCAGACAAAGTTTTATTACTTTAGCAATGCAATAAATGGCCAAGATTTTAGCCATTTGCAAGGTCTTTTAATGATATACCAGAGAATTTCATGAGTACCTGGTATGAACCACCTTATAAAATAGAGCTGCCTCTGCTTGATTATTTCTTCAATGTTATAATCTAGCTATGTTAGTGAATTAGAGCTGTGGATCAGAAGATAAAACATGCATACGCTGAAACAGGAACACACCTCATTTTTTTCCCTAGAATTCATCTATATAAGAAAATAGAATGAGCCTTCCAGAAATATGAAAAAAAAATTAGCCTGATAGTGTTCATTCTTATCTTTTTGGGAATTTGAGTAAGTCATTTGTTCTCATTTAGCCTCAAGTTGTTTATTGAAAAACGTGGTTTTGGACTATATCCTGTTGAATATACTGTGGTCAAATGATTTTATGCCCAGCGATTTTGACCCTTGGCTGTGAATCAAAACCAACCGAGGGAATTCTGATTCAGCAGGTTGGGGATAGAACCCTGGCGTAAGTACTTTTAAGAAGTGCCACAAGTGATTCTGATACTCAGCCAGGATATTAAATACTGATTCTATGCTATTTGGTGCAAAGAACAAAATGGGAAAATCTAAGTCCAGATATTGCTTATAACTTACCTAAATTTCGTACCTTGCTAAGAAAAAATATCAGTGGGTGTATCAGTGGTAAAATAGCTGCAGTATATTTCATCATATGAAAAGATGGTTACAGTGTTACTGGTAGAAAAATGATCAGAATGGACAGTGTATTAGGGTTCTCCAGAGAAATAGACCTAATAGCATATTTCTATTCTATTCTATATAATAGGATATATATCATATATAATAGGATATATGCTACAAATATATATATATATATACATATTTAAAGAGAGAGAGAGAATGAGAGATTTATTTGAAGAAACTGGCTTAGGCAATTGTGGGGGCTGGCAAGTGAGAAATCTGCAGGGCATGTCAGCAGGTTGGAAATTCAGGCAAAAGTTCATGTCGCAGTCTTGAGTCCAAAGGCTAGAAACTCAGAGAGAATTTCTATATTGCAGTCTGGAGGCGTAGTTCTTTCTTCTTTGGAATACTTCAGTCTTTGCTTTTAGTGCCTTCAACTGTTTGGATGATGCTCACCCATACTATGGAGGAATAATCTGCTTTACTCAAAGTCTACTGATTTAAATGTTAATCACATCTGAAAAATACCTTTACAGCAACTTCTAGACGGAACAACCAGGCACCAAAGCCTAGCCAAGTTTACACATAAAATTAACCATCACAGATGGTAAACATTAGTGAGGGCTGAAGCAGGGAGAAGAGTGCCAAAGTGGGTTCAATCAGGGCGAATGTGATTGGATTTCCGAGGGGCTAGCAGATGCTGTGTGTGGTTGGGGGAGGCTGCAAGGTTGCAAACCACCTGAGTCTGTTGGGGCATGAAAGTAGTGTCCTGAGCCAGTGTTAAGTCTGCAGTAAACGTGGTAGGCATCTGAGGGTAGGCGGAGGCACACAGGATGTCAGAATTGGGACCAATTAGGCTTCATTTAAGCCAGTGAGTTTCATCACATTGATTTTCATATTTATTCTCATTCCCTTGTTTACCTGTTCATTATACGCTGCTCCAGTCAGAGCCTTTCAACTTGCTTAAACATTTGTTAATTGGCTTGCTGGTGTTACTTTTCAGTGGCAGCACTGCACTATTCATTTTTGGAGTAATACTTCATACTAAGGCAGTTGTTGCCTGTTGATTGAACAGGCCAGTCGTTAATTTCTCTGCACTCTATAGTGGTGTCAGTTTTCTTCAACCCAGGAACGGTTGTTTGCATAAGCAAGTTGCTTCCATGTCTAGTACTTCTACGGCTGCTGGGACACTTGGAAAACTTTGTATCTTCTTAGCTCTTCTATCATGACTCCATTACCCTGCGGGCCTAACAGTTATATACATATTACCTAAGTGAATTATTTTGTCCACAGGCTCCTCTACCTGATGTTTCCTTTCCCATCTTGCATATGCTGAATTTTAACTTTCTCCAAATTTGGTTAACTTGGTTAATACCATTACTATTGTGCTTTTTAAGACCTTTGAAAATCTTTTGGGCCTATGAAAGGCACAAGGCTCTAGAAAAGTAACTCTCAGATTTTGCTGTGCATAAGAATCATCTAAAAACTGTAAAATGCAGATTCTTGGCTCCATTTCTAGAAGCTTCTGATAAAGTATATATGGGGAGAGGGGCTCCACAAATCTGCATTTTAAAGGAGCTAGTTTCTTTCTCTCTAGTATCCTTAATAGCTATTCTATGTTGATCCAGCACAATGCAATATATACTTCAAAAAAAGCAGTTGTTAAGTTCGCACATTCCACTTCGGCGGCCCGGGGTTTGCCGGTTCGGATCCTGAGTGAGGACATGGCACCGCTTGGCAAAAGCCATGCTGTGGTAGGCATCCCACATATGAAAAGTAGAGGAAGATGGGCACAGATGTTAGCTCAGGGCCAGTCTTCCTCAGCAAAAAGAGGAGGATTGGCAGCCGTTAGCTCAGGGCTAATCTTCCTTAAAAAAAAAAAACCTTAACCTTTTATTTTGGAATAATTTTAGATTTACGAAACAGTTAGAAAGATAGTACGGAAAGTTCCCATGTACCCTTCACCCATCTTCCCCTAATGTTAATATCTTACATAGTACATATGTTAAAACTAAAAAAATAACATTGGTATATTACTTTTAACTAAACTCCAGACTTTATTTAAATTTGTAGATTCTTTTACAATAATGTGCTTTCTCTGTTCCAGGATCCAATCCAGTATATCATATTGAATTTAGTTGCCACCTCTTTTTGGTCTTCTAAGGTCTTTCACAGGTTCTCAACCTTTCCTTGTTTCCAATGACCTTTACAGTTTTTGAGCAGTACTGGCCAGGTATTGGTAGAATGTCCCTGAATTTGGGTTTGTTAGATGTTTTTCTCACGGTTAGACCAGAGTTCTGGGTTTTAGGGAAGAACGCCATAGAAATGAAATGTCTTTCTCATCACATTGTATCCGGGCAGCGGGAGAGACCTGATACCAACATGACTTATAACTGGTGGTGTCAACCTTGTTCAGTTGGTTAAGGTGAAGTCTGCCAGATTTTTTCACTGAAAGTTACTATTGTTCCTTTTCTGTAATCTCTTTTGGAATCCAGCCACACTCCAAGGAGGATGCTTAAGCTCTGCCTCCTGGAGGGAGGAGTAGCTACATATATTACTTGAAATTCTTTGTAAGAAAGATTTGTACCTACCTCCCTATTTATTTATGTATTTAATTATGTCAATATAGACTCACGAATGTTTCTTTTATATTACACTGTAATTTTAAAGTTTAATTAATTTTGTTGCTCCAATTGCTCCAGCTTAGGCCATCAGGTACTCCTTCTGTTTGGCTCCTTCGTCCCTTTGATCTGCCTCCATCCTTTTGTTTTTTGAGCACTTTCATATTTTCTGGCACTACATAATGCTCTAGGCTCATTTTGTATTTTCATTGCCCCAGCCCTATAATTAGTCATTTCTCCAAGGATGTCTGATTTTTGTTTTGTTTTTGTTATTTAGGAGAATGATATTTAGAAACGAAGGTCTGGATGCTGCATCTGTTTGTTGCTACTTGGGTGTCATTGTTCCTAGTCTCTCAGCAGACAGAGCTGTGAAATACATACATGTATACTAACCAATATATACACACATATCTATAATTATTTCTATAAGTATCTGTCTCTATTAATAGTAAACTAAACATGAGTTCACACTAATGTCTAAGTACAAGTTTGTTTATCCATTCACCTGTTGAAGGACAATTCGATTATTCCAGTTTGGGACAATTATGATTAAAGCTGCTATATATATCTGTGTGTAGGTTTTTGTGTGAACATAGGTTTTCAATTAACTGGAGAATATGATTGCTGGATCCTATGGTAAGACTATGCTTAGCTCTACAGGAAACTGCCAAACGGTCTTCCCAAGGAGCTGTATCATTTTACATTCCCCCTAGCAATGAATGAGTTCCTGCTGCACTAAATCTTTATCAGCATTTGGTATTGTCAGTTTTTGGATTTTAGCTCTTCTAATAGGTGTGTAGTGATGTGTCGTGATTTATTTGTATTTTCCTAATGACAAATGATATTGAGCATCTTTTCATATGTTTATTTGACATATGGTAAAAAATCTTCTTTGGTAAAAAAATATGTTTTTTCTTTCTTCTTATGGATTATGTATGTGTGTATATATATATATTTTTAATTAGGTTGTTTGTTTTCTTATTGTTGAGTTTTAACAGTTCTTTTTATAGCCTAGATGAGTCTTTATACAGCATACTCTATTGAAAAGTGAAAAAAATGAGGTGGATACAAGGTACAAGAAAAAGTTTTAATGAATAGTCATATGAAAAATTTTGAAGATGCTCAGTTGAATTTTAGGATATTTTAAGTAAGTGAATGCTCATATTAGCTTGCTAGTTACAGTATTGTTAAAGGGAATGGTTGAAGCTTTGACTCTTGAATTTAATACAAGTTCCATAGAATTTTTCCAAATAAGGGAGTTAGAAATATACCCATATCAAAATTCTGTCTTACTCCTTTAACATCATGGAATCTTAAGTACCTTGAGGCTTTAAAGCACATTCTTACAATCAATGAATGAAAATGTTTGTGAGATATAAGAGGGTCTCTATTATTTTTACTTCCCCTTTATGCATGGAATATAGGTTCTATTTTCTGATTATAAATATACTATATAAAATAGTAATGTTATACTGGATGCTTATTCTGTGCCAGATAACATGAAAAATCATGTTACATAGACTATCTTGATTTACACATAATCCGTTTGTTTGATTTCGTGAGAAATTTAGGAGGAATATATATTGTATCCAGATTATAGAGGAGGAGCCAGAGGCAAAAGAGGCATTTATCATGCCTCATTCACAGAGAGGAACCAAAGCATACTTGCCAGTAATGGTAGAAAACATCATTCAGCTACATCCAACAAAGGAAATGATAAAGATTTCCTTGACAAGTTAATAAACATGTTCAGAACAATTTATTCTGTCATGAAAAATGATATGATAAAAGAGTAATCCAAGATGAATTTGTTTATATTTCAAATCTTTATAAAACAGCTTTTTCATAGGCATTGTTGTAAGCACCATAAAAGAGAGAATTGATATTATTTATGGAAAAATCAAGGATTGCAATTGGATTTATAGAGGAAGAAATATAAATCTGTGACTAATAGCCTACTGCTTAAAAGGAAAGTGTTTTAATTTTCAAGGTCTAATGTATTTATTTTTATTTCTTTGGAGCTTTCTTTTATAGATCATGTTTTGCTACCACGGTTTAAAATTCTCATATCATTCCTTCATTTCTAAAAACTGATTTTGTTAAAGCACTTCTTATAGAATTTTTTTATATGAGTGTATGATAGGAAAACTTCCTTAGCATTTGCGTGTTTGTCTTACTTCACAGAATTGATCATCTGACTGTGTATAAATTGTTAGTACAAAATAGTTTTCATCAGGCATTATTCTACTGATGTCTAGTATCCAGCATTTCTGGTGAAGGGTTGGATACACGTCTGATTCTTACTCCTTACAGGTTCACTGTTTTTCTGCTCTGAAGTCTTTTAAAAAAGCCTTTTCCTTGAGATTCTGAAATTTCATCAGCATGTATTTTGGTATGGATCCTTTTTTTATCCCTTGAACTCAATACTTTACTTCGTGGACCTACTTGAATCTGAAAACTCAGATATTTCTTTAGCTCAGGGATGGTATTTTATTAATGTCTCTTTGTTGAGTTCTTCTCTATTTCTTATGTTCTCTGATTTTAGGACTTCTATTAGTTTTGTGTTGGACTTAATCACCACATTTCTTAATTATCCTTCATATATTTAGTCACTTTACCTTTTGCTCAATATTTTGTAATATTTCCTAGATCTTATTTTCCTTTTGCCTGATCCATTGCATTGTTTAGTCCATATGCTGAAGATTTAAATTCTAGAAATAGCATTTTAATATTTCATTTATAATATGTAAAGGCAATATATTAATCTCAAAATATTAATTTATATTATTTGCTCAACCTAAATTGTAAATACAGATGAAATTCTCTTATCTGAATTTTCTCCCAAGGATGTTCCACTTGGTCTGTGAAAGTTCAATAGGTGTTACTTGAAAAAAAATCTGTTCTGAAGTCAAATAAGTTGCAGAAACCCTGTGTTTGACAAATATTAAACTTATTTCTTGAATCCATTATTGTAAATAGCATTTAATAAACTCATGGACATTGGGAAACTCTAAGGTGCAGTTTTATACAGAGAATTTTTCAGATTTATTTCAGTAAAAATATGAATTAAGGAAACATATTAAAACACGGGGGGCCAGCCCAGTGACGCAGTGGTTAAATGCGCACATTCCGCTTTGGCAGCCCGGGGTTTGCCAGTTCGGATGCCGGGTGTGGACATGGCACCGCTTGGCCTGCCATGCTGTGGTAGGTGTCCCACATATAAAGTAGAGGAAGATGGGCATGGATGTTAGCTCAGGGCCAGTCTTCCTCAGCAAAACGAGGAGGATTGGCAGCAGATGTTAGCTCAGGGCTGATCTTCCTTCAAAAAAAAAAAAAAAGAAAAAAAAACACGGGAGTTTAAGAAATGGAACAATGCCACTTTAGAATACATAGCTTTGGAAATATGTTTTTTATAATGGAATTTTGTTGAATTTAATGTGTTGTATTTCTAGAAATTTCTAATATCTTCATGGTAAATAAATACATGAAGAAGTACTTTCTGACTACAAGAATAAGGAAATATTATTTATTCCTCCATGCCCCATTCCATTTCCTCTTCCAGGATTTCCAGATTAATTTTTTACATCTTTGCTTTGGTGACAGTTTGGAAATTTGGTTTCCTTTTTTCTAGATGATTGTAGTGATATAAACGAGGGGAACTCCAGGACTACTGAAAGGCTTGACTAAGTTTATTTCAGCTTTCCTCTTCATCACTATTAGGAAAACAGTATTCAGTCAAGATCTGTCTGTATGGAGAATAACTGTTGACAGAGTCTTAAAAAAGCACTGTGTAAGGTAATTTCTTGTATAAAATTTATTATAATCAGATCAATGGTGAGCCATAGAAATAGCTTTGTAAAAGTAGAACCAATCAGTCAACAGATATATTGACTGCCTATATCTTTGTAATAAAGTGAGCTGTATTGGATATTGCCTGCTTTTTAAAATTATTTTATTGAGGTTATGGTTTCTAGATTATTTCTTATCTCATTAACTGTGTTCTTCATATCCAGAATTTGTTTTGTTTTTTTTTAGAGATTCAATCTCTTTGGTGAAGTATTCCTTCTGATTATTAATTTTATTTCTGAACTCATTGAACTGTCTTTCTGAGTTTTCTTGTAACTCACTGAGTTTCTTTATGACAGCTATCTTGAATTTTGTGTCATTTAGATTTCAAATTTCTGTGATTTCAGGATTTGTTTCTGGAGACTTGTCATTTTCCTTCTGCTCTGAAATGTTACTGTTGTTCTTCATGTTGTTTGATGGACTGATCCTTTGCTGGCACATTTGTGGTAGTATGAAGTCACAGATTCCACCTGTCACCACTGGGGGGGAGCCGGCACTGTGTTTTCTGATCCCACCCTGTCTGCTGGAAGTTGTGCTAGTAGGGCTGCTCTGCATTTGTGCTGGCTGGCTGCAGCAGCTCTGCATGTTGTACTCATGTGGGCAGGTCCTCTTCACTGGGCAGGCAGCACTCACTCCATAGGCAGGGCCTCTGAGCTCCTCAGATGGTTCACTCTCATGCAGGCAGGGCCACTGCACTCAGCAGGGAACTGGCTGAGCTGCTGCACTAGGCAGGAGGGCATCTACATGGGGGCTGAGACACCATTCTGTAGGTCCCATGGGCTGCTGTGCTCTGTAGGTAGAGTGCCTACTGAGCAGGCAGGACACCTTCTCACCTGTGCTGCACTTGGTAGGTGGGCAACTTTGCAGGGGCTGAGCCACAGCCACTCAATGTAGAGCGTTCCCACTGGCAGGGCCATCATAGCACAATGGGTACTCCTATGGGTCAGCCTACAACTCCAAAAGCATTTGCATGGGCCACGCTGTCCCTGCCACCTCTTACAGTTGCACTAGTCAGTGTGTGGGGATCTGGGACCTGGTTCACTGCCACCGAAGAGGGGGAGGGGTGTGTGCTCACCTAGTTCTGCTGCCCCCTGGGGATCCAGTCCACCCCCCTTCAGATACACAGCTGTGTGGATCTCTCAGACGTCCTGTTGCACTGTGCAGGGAATCCTCTGCTGGTTAATGAATGTTCATTTTGTTGTAACTTAGAAGGGAGAGACAAAGGGAACAACTCACTCCGCCATGATGCTGACATTGCCTCCCCAGATATTGCCTGTTTTGTGGCCAAATTACAGAAAAAAGGCATTTAGAGCAGTGACTTTTTTCCCCGAACAGAATGGAAAAAACATTCTCAGAAACATTAGAAATATTTTAAATGTAGTCAATTTTGGGTTTCCACTCTATTTATTTTAATTTATTTAACTCATATGATTGTGTTTGCAAGCCCCTTTATATGTAAACCTTTGGTGCATTATAGTGCATTATTGAACTACAGTTCATTAGATAATGGAATTTTATGAACTTTATTTTTTTTTCCTTTTTTTTAAAACCCAGGAATAAATAAATAAGATTCTCATTCTAAATAATAAATTTTGTAAACTATTGATAAGATGGCTTTACTTAAAAAAAAGCAAGCAAAAATAAATAAATAAATGAAAAGCTTGTTACTATCTTCTGCCATCATCATCTTGCAGAACATAAATTTCAAATTCACATTAAAAAGACATATTGCTGCTGTTGATCATTAACTAGGAAAATGAGCCATAGGGGATACATTATGCTAAAGAACAGTTAAATGAGACATATTCCCCAAGGCATTTGCCTCTTGAAAACAGCCTATAGCTAAAATCTTTTAAAGAGCCTGCTGTCATTTTATAAACTGTTTTACTGAAAAGGTAAAAGTCAATACCCAAATTTGAGATGTAACCACACACCTAAGTTGTGTGACTTCATATCTCTGTAAATTGAAGTCCTCCTTTCACATTAATTTTAGTTATAATAGTGAATATTCTGGTTGTTAGCCGAAAGTTATAAATAATAGCTTTATGATATAATAGCAACTATGGAAATTGAGACAATTCACAATCTGTATTCTCAGTGTACTACTATTAATTTAAGATACATAGGTACAGAATGAATGCAATAAGCATTCTTTATTCCCTTCTTAGGAGGTGATGAAAGACTTGGGGTTCTGTGTCAATTAGTCCTCAGTTGAAAGCCTGACTCCACCCATTCCAGGGTATGTGAACTTGCATATAGTGATTTGCTCATCAGAAAAATGGGACTAATAATATCAGATATTATGAGTATTAAATTAGCTAATGCATTTAAAAGGACTCTAATATTATACTTAGCTCCTTGGTTTCAATCAATATGTGGTAGCAATTATTTTTAAAAAGCTAACCTTGAGAAAGTAGTCTATTCATTATGTAAAAACTCAATGTTTTAACTTTAGATTCTTCATTATAAATTTGGAAGGCTAATATAATACTTTTTGTCTTCTCTTTCATGTTATCGTCTTTTTTTTTTTCTTTTACAGCTGGTCACCGAAATCTCATTTATATTTTTCATGGTAGAAATGTTAGTAGGTAGTGCATTTCCAACATATGGATAGCTTTTGGAATCGATAAATCCCAAAGATTAGTCTCAGACAGAGGAACTGAACTTCAAAAAGTAGCTGATAAAAGGCTATATTTATATAGTTTTTAGACATTTCTTTTTTTTTATTTTTTAAAGATTTTATTTTTTCCTTTTTCTCCCCAAAGCCCCCCAGTACATAGTTGTATATTCTTCGTTGTGGGTCCTTCTAGTTGTAGCATGTGGGAAGCTGCCTCAGCGTGGTTTGATGAGCAGTGCCATGTCCGTGCCCAGGATTCAAACCAACGAAACACTGGGCCGCCTGCAGCGGAGCGCACAGACTTAACCACTCGGCCACGGGGCCAGCCCCGAGACATTTCTTATATTATTGTCCTGAATTCTACTTAATTTTAAGATTATCTGTCTTGTTTGTCTAACTACAACAAAAAAAGGGAATCTTAGACTTTGTCTGTGTTTCCATTAGAGATTTTTCCCTCTTGGAAACTCAATAATAATGGTGTAATAAGTAGTAGATCTTATAGAGTTTAGTCCACAGAATACAGATCCACTAAATACTGGTACTGATATTCTGTACTGTATTGTGAAAATTTTGATAGTTCATAATGCTGAATTTTCTTTTGTTTTAAGGAAAATAAGGAAATATTGCAAATATGCAACATATAGTAGATTTGCATAATTTTTAGTTTAAAATTTTTTTCCAGCTTTGTTGAGATATAATTGACATATAACATTGTGTAAGTTTAAGGTGTACAGTTTGATGATTTGATACACACATATATTATGAAATGATTGCCACAATAAGGTTAGTTAATCTATCCATCACCTCACATAATTACAATTTTTATGTGTATGGTGAGACCATTTAAGATCTACTCTCTTAGCAACCTTTAAGTAAATAATACATTATTGTTAACTATAGTCACCATGCCGTACATTAGATCCCCAGAACTTACTCATCTTCTAACCATAAATTCGTACCCTTTGACCAACATCTTCCCACTTTCCCCACCCTCCAGCCCATGTCAACCACCATTCTACTCTGTTTCTATGAGTTTGGTGTTTTTAGATCCGTGTATAAGTGATATTGTACAGTATTTGTCTTTCTCTGTCTTCTGACTTATTTCACTTAGCTTAACATTAACAGCACCTTTCAAAGATCAGAGGTTTTTCAATTCGATGAAGTCCAATTGATCAATTTGTTCTTTCTTGGAGTGTACTTTTTGTGTTATATCTAAAAACCTGTCTTTCCAAGGGTCACAAAGTTTTGTTTTATTTAGATCTGTCATTAGTTTTTTGTAAATGCTGCAAGATATGGAGGAAAGTTTTTATTTTTTGCCTGTGAATATCCAATAATTCCAGAACTATTTTTTGGAAAGATAAGCTTTTTTTTTTTTTTTTTTTTTTTTTTGCTGAGGAAGATTCTCCCTCAGCTAACACCTATGCCTCTATTTTTTAAATCTTCCTCTATATCTTTTGTACGTGGGACACCCCCACAGTGTGGCTGGTGAGTGGGGCAGGTCTGCACCTGGGTTACAGACCCACGAGTCTGGGCCGCTGAAGCGGAGCACACAGAACTTTAACCACTTGGCCACCAGGCCAGGCCCAAAATGATGAGCTTTTTTCCCACTGAATTATCTCTGTAAATTTGTAGAAAACCGGTTGTCTATATTTCTGGGGGTCCATATCTCAAAGCTCTTTCTGTTCCACTGATTTTGTTTGTCTTCACACCAATTCCATGCTTTATTGATTACTTTAACTTTTTAGTGAGTCTTGAGATTAGGCTGCATTAGTCCTCCAACTCCATTCTTCTTTTACCAAGCTGTTTTGGCTCTTCTAGGTCCTTTAAATTTGTATAGGTATTTTAAAATCAGCTTGTCAATGTCTAAAAAAAAAGCCTGTTCAGGTTTTTATTAGGATTCTTTTGAACCTATAGCTCAATTTGGGGATAATTGACATCTTAACAATATTGAGTCTTCTGATCCATGAGAAAAGTACATCTTTATATTTATTTATATGTTCTTTAATTTATCTTAGTAGCATTTTGTAGTTTTCAGTGCATAGGTCTTTCACATCTTTTTTCTTCCACATTTTCCCTAAATATTTTATGGCTTTGATACTATTGTAAGGAATACTGTATTTTTCACTGCAGTTTCCAATTGCTCGTTGTTAGTATATAGAAATGTATTTGATTTTTGTAAATTGATCTTGTATCATCTGACCTTGGTAAATTCACTTATTAGTTCCAGGAGCACTTTTGTAGATTCCATTGGATTTTCTACATAAATACAAATGTTATCTGTGAATAAAGACAATTTCACTTCTTCCTTTCCAGTCTGAATATCTTTTTTCCTGGCCTTATTGTACTGGCTGGAATGTATTTATAATGTTAAATAGAAGTGATGTGAGTAGAAATCTTTAGTTTTTTGCTGATCTTAGGGGGAAAGCCTAAGTGTGACATTGGCTGTAGGTTTGTTGTACATACCCTTTTTCAGTTTGATGAACTTCCCTTTTATTCCTTGTATTCTAAGAGTTTGTGACAAATGCTTTCTGTCAAATTTTTGGATTGTGACAAATGCTTTTTCTGTAACCACTGAGATGTTCATATAGCTTTTCGTTTTTAGTTTGTTAAAATAGTGAATTATACTGATTGATTTCCAAGTGGTAATCATACATTGAATTCCTGGGATAAACCTCACTTGGTCAAGATGTATTATCTTCTGTATGTGTTGTTGGATTAGGTTTGCTAAAATATTCCAAAAATATTTGTACATCAATGTTTATGAGGGATATCTGGTAACTGTTTTCCTTTCATGTCATTTGACTTTCTTATCAGGGTAATGCTGGCTTTATGGAATGATTTGGGAAATATCTCATCCTTTTCAATTTCTGGAAGTGTTTGTGTATGGTTGATATTGTTTCTTCCTTAAATGCTTTGTAGAAGTCACAAGTGAAGCTGTCTAGGCCTGAAATTTTCTTTGTGAAAATGTTTTTCTAACTACAAATTCAATTTCTTTAATAGATATAGGTATTTTCAGATTATCTATTTATTCTTGAACTAATTTGATTAGTTTGAATGTTTCAAAGAATACATCTGTTTCATGTGTGTTGTCAAAATTATAGTCATAAAGTATTCATACTGTTCCTTGTTATCCTTTAAATATCTGTGGAATCTGTAGTGATGTCGCCTCTTTCATTGCTGATTTTAGGGGTCCTTGTCTTTTTTTTTTATCAGACTGGCTTGAAGTTAATACATTTTATTGGTCTTCTTAAAGAATCAGCTTTTATTTTAATTGATTTATCTTTATTTTTTTCCTGTTTTCTATTTGATTGAGTTCTCCTCCCAACTTCATTCTACTGTTGATGCCCATTTTGCTCTTATATATGTTATAAATTCCATACTACTTTAAAAAAAATTACCTTTGCTTAAATACTGCATCGCCATTGATTTTAACATATAAAAATCTTATGTATTTACCTATGTACTTACAGTTTCACTACTCTTTATTCCTTGTGTAGATACTTATTTACGTTATTCCTTACGTAGGTGCTTATTTCCATCTGGTATAATTTTCTTTTTGCTTGAAGGAAATCCTTCAACTTGTTTTTGGCACTTTATGTCTACTGGTGATGAATTTGTTCATTTTTTTGTATGACTGAAAAAGTTTTATCTTGCCTTGGTTTAAAGAGATGTTTTTGCTGTGTATAGAGTTCTAGATTGACCAGTTTTTTCTTTTTGTGCTTTAAGGAGGCTGCTCTACTGTTTCCTCATTTGCATTATTCAGATAAAAACTCTGATTTCACGCTGATTTTTATTTCTTTGTATGTAATGTGTCTTTTCCCTCTGGTTCCTTTTAAGATTTTCTGCTTATCATTGTTTTTGAGTAATTTGATTATGATAGAACTTGTCATTTTTTTTTTTTATGTTTCCATGCTTTGAGTTTGTTGAAGTTCGTGGATTTGTGGATTTATAGTTTCTATCTTATTTGGGAAAAAAGTTGCCATTATTTCTTCAAACATGTTTTCTGTCCTGCCTTCTCTCTTCTCTTCTTTGGAGACTCCAATTACATATATATTCGGTTGCTTGAATTTTTCTCACAGCTCACTGATGCTGTGCTCATTTTTTAAAAAAAATTTTCGTTTGTGTTTTATTTTGGATAATATTTCTTGCTTTGTTTTCACGTATACTAGTCTTCTGTAGCGTCTAATATGTCATGAATGCCATCCAATGTGTTTTTTTATCTTACACTTTGAAGTTTTCATTTTTACAAGTTTGATTTAGGATTTGTTCATATGTTCCATATCTCTACTTGACTTTTTGAACATTTTGAGTATAGTTATAAGAATTGTTTTATGTTCTTTTCTGCTAATTCTACATCTGTGTTGATTATGAGTTGCCTTTGATTGCTTCATTTCTTCATTACAGGGGAGATCACTGCCTCTTTGTATCCTTGATAATTTATTGTTGGATGCCAGACATTGTAAATTTTAACTTTTTGGGTGCTGGATAATTTTATATTTTTACAAATAGTGTTTATCTTTTTTCTGAGATACTGTTAAGTTGCTTGGAAATGGTTTGATCCTTTTGGGTCCTTTTTAAGATTTGATGGAAAGAAACAGAGCAGTCCTTGTTATGTTATATGACTAAATAAAGTTGTTATATTATTATGTTGTATGGTTAAATACTCCCCACTACTGATGCAAGACCCTTCCATACATTATCCAATGCCTGTGAATCTTGAGATTTTACAATCTGGCTGACAGGAAAAGTTACTATTTCAGGCCTTGTGTGAGTGTCAGGCACTATTATCTATAATCCATTTAAGTGGTTCCTTTCCTGGTGGCTAGTAATGTACTCACACACATAAGCTGATCAGTAATCAGCTGATCAATTACTGTGGGAGTTGCAGATTCTGGAGTTCCCTCTCTGTGCATCATTGTCCTGTCTGGTACTCTGTCTTGCGAACTCTACCCACCTTGTTCTCTAGAGTCTCTCAACTCCATCTCCTCAACTTATTGAGACTGCTTATCTCTGCCTGGGTTCTCCCTCCCTGAACTGTGACCTAGAAATTCGAGTAATGTGAAGCAATCATGGGGCTCACCTCATTTATTTCCTATCTCTTAGGGATCAGTCTCTGCTGCCTGATGTCCAACATCTTGCAAACTATTGTCTTATTTCTCTGTTTCTGTAGGTGTTCCAGAGGGTAAATCTGATCCCTGCTACTCTATCTTGGCCAGAACAGCAAATATAATTTACTTATTATTGCTATGTCTCCACCAATTTGTGAATCTGCCTCCTCAGAGGTCACCAAAGACTTGTAAACAATCAAATATCTTACTACATTCTTACTGTTCTCCATAATTAGAAGTTGTAGATCACACTCACATTACTGAAACAAAGTCCTCTCTTAAAATCCATACCATTCTATTTTTTTCCTAATACTCGTGAAATTCATCTACTTTAAAATCCACAAACTAATACCAAACTTTTTAGCGTATAGCATTAGGTGTTTTATAATGTAGCATAGCTTTTCTTTTGCCACAGTAAAAAATAATTACATAAATTACAGATTAGATCTAATTGTTCAATCATGGCTGCAAGTTGTATCTTTTCTTAAAATCCATTTTTTCATTCATTCATTTATTCAACACACATTTGTTGAGTTTCCATTTTTTGTCACACAGTGTACTGGATCCTCAAACTGTTGCAATTAAATATATAAACAGTCTGTTTTCCCTATAACAAAATTCCCATCTGTTCTTTACAAGATGAAATAAGTTTTTTCATATGATTTATTTCAAAGATTTTGTTCAGCCTTCATCCTTGAAGTACATCCTTTCTGAGTAAGTATTGAATGAGGCAGGTTAAGACTACAAATCAATGAAATAGAATTAAATGTATCAACACAACTAGGATGACCTAAGATTGGTATCAGAAACTAAAGTAGGAAGCAAAAGAATAAAAATTCAGGTGGTTATCATTCGATGGGAACTTGGTCTAGTCTAGAGATCATTGCTTGTAACTGTTTTTATTATTATTATTATTATTATTATTATTCCCTGTACTATGAAGCACAGGCAGAATATCTCCTCTTAAGGTCAAGGACAAAGTTACATTTTCATATAAAGAAGAAAAGACGACTAGCAAATTGCCTAAAGTTAATGACCAGTATAGGAAAATATCTGATATTCAAACACCTTTGAAAGTTCACTGTCTTCCCACTTTGTCATATGGCATATATTTTTTCTGTATGAGGAAATATAGATGTACAACAGAAATTACGTATATCCATTATTACAATTATCAAGTGAAACATAATGAATAAGCATCATGTGCTCCAAATAATGCTTCCAGAGCTCAATTCATTTTTAAATGAAAGAGATTACATTACTGTATGAAAATCAACATCTTCCAATCATCCATCCTACTCTGGCCATGGAAGTCAATATTAGGAGATATGTATATTGAAAAAGAGCCTGCTGCGGTTGTTTAACATCTCCCAAAGCCGTATTTCTGAAAAGTGATGATTATCGATGTGGAATGCCCATCTCTTTCCTCAATTGCCCCATTTTTTGCTTCTTAAAGTAATAGGAAGCGTGCTAATGTGTCTTAAAGGTACTTGTTACCATAACTTTTGTCCTTTATACTAACACACAATAAAAATATTTTTGATACCTTATAATCTAGCAAAAATCTTCAATATCAGATTATTCCACTAGCTTCCCCTTTTAGTTTTCATTTTGACTTTCCCTTTTTTATCAACATGACAATGTTAATTATTTCTCTGTATTCTTGGCTTCTGTGTATCACTTCTCTCTCCTTTTATATCTATCAAATATTTATATATAATTATGCTGCCATTTAGTCATCTGCTGTTCTAAGCTTTCCAAATTTAGTCTCCTTTGTTTAATATTTCTTCGTAAATCATTCCAGGCATGTATCACTTTGTTCATTTTCTCTGAACTTCAATTTCATCTAATTTTGCCCTTAATTTTCACTATGGAAACATGCAAAGCTTGTTCTTGCTGAAATATCAAGAAAGTTCATACTTTATTAGTTGAATAATCAAATAAAAAGAACATGACTGTGAAATTTTAGATTTATTTCTGGACTTGCGGAAGGAAACACAACCAAGATGCTGTGTTGTGTAAGGTGCAACTATACAGGAGAAAAGAATCAGCCATCTATAACATTGCAAGCAGAATGAAATAATCACAGACCACAACTTTGTGAATTTTAGAAATTAAAGAGTTAAAAGATGAGGTTCAGCTCTCAGCTATCACAAGAGGCACAGATTTTTTCCTGTAATAATGCAACATTTTGTATAGGAAAAAACACCAAAGTATTAACTCATTTCTGATTTCTCAAGGAGAAACGTCTTTTATCTATTCAAAAATATGATAAATCTGATATATGTTACTTTGCTTATATTTGCCTAGATCAGATTTTCAATGTATCACATCAAAAAAAACTTACTATCTTTCTCATGGCCTCTCTTCTTTCTAGCTTGTCCCCTCCACTCTCTACATTGATATAGTACAGACTCTTCTTTTTTAAAACAATAGCTTTATTTTGCCATAATTCACATACTGTACAATCAACCCATTTAAAGTGAATAATTCAACAATGACTGTTAGTATATTCACACAGTTGTGCAACCATCACCACGATCAATTTTAGAACATTCTCTTCCCCAAAAGAGACACAGTACCTATTAGTAGCCACTCCCTATTTCCCCTAACTCCCTCAGCCCTTGGCAGCCACTAATCTATTTTTTGTCTATGGATTTGCCTGGTCTGGAAATTTCGTATAAATGTGATCGTAGAATATGTGATCTTTTGTGACTGGTTTATTTCACTTAGCATATTGTTTTCAAGGCTTATCCATGTTGTAGCTTGTATCAATACTTTATTTCTTTTTATTGCCAAATAGTATTCCATTGCATAGGTATACAATATTTTGTTTTTTTCTACTATGAATAATGCTACTATAAACATTTGCATATAATTTTTTGTGTGACATACATTTTCATTTCTCTTGTGTATATATCTAGGAATATACCTAGGAATGGAATTTCTAGATCATATAGTAACTCTGTATTTAACCTTTAGAGGAACTGTGAGACTGTTTCAAAGCAGCTGCACTGTTTTACATTCCCAATAGCAGTATATGAGGGTTCTAATTTCCCCACCATCCTCGTCAACATTTATTATCCGTCTTTTTGATGATAGCCAAACCAGTGTATGTGAAGTAGTATTTCTTTGTGGTTCTAATTTACGTTTCCCTGATGCTTAATAACATTAAGCCTTTTTCATGTGCTTATAGGTTATTTGTATTTCTTCTTTGGAGAAATGTTTATTCAGATATTTTGCCCATTTTAATTGGGTGATTTGTCTATTTATTATTGATCTTTAAGAGTTCTTTATATATTCTAGGTACAAGCTCCTTTTCATATATATGATTTACATATATTTTCTCCCAGTCTATGGGTTGTCTCCTCATTTTCTTGATGGTGTCCTTTGAGCACCAAAGATTTTTTTTTTATTTTGATAAGGTCCAATTTATCTTTTTTCTTTTGTTGCTTGTGCTTTAATTTTGGTGTCAGATGTAAGAAACCATTGTCTAATCCAAGGTCTTGAAGATTTACCTCTATGTTTACTTCTAAGAGCTTAATAGCTGTAGTTCTTACATTTCCATTTTGAGTTAATTTTTGAATATGGTGTGAGAGATGGGTCCAGCTTCATGTTTTAAATGTGGGTATTCAGTCATCTCAGCTCCATTTGTTGAAAAGACTATTCTTTCCCCCATTGAATTGTCTTGGCAGTCCTTTTGAAAATCAGTTAACTGTAAATGTGAAGATTTATTTCTGGACTCTCCGTTATATTCCATTGATCTACATGTCTAGCTTTATGCCAGTACCAAACTGTCTTGATTATTGTAGCTCTGTTTTATGTTTTGAAGCATGAAAGTGAGTCCTCCAACTCTGATCCTTTCCAAGATTGTTTTGGCTATTCTGGGTCCCTTGAATGTCCATATGAATTTTAGGGTCAATTTGTCAATTTCTGCAAAGGAGCTAGCTGGAATTTTGATAGGAATTGTGTTTAAGCGTAGATATATTTGGAGAGTATTGCTACCTTAACAATATGAAGTCTTCTGATCCATGATGTCTTACCATTTATTTAGGCCTTTAATTTCAGCAATGTAATGTTGTTTTCAGAGTATAGCTTTTATATTTCTTTTGTTAAATTTATTTCTAAGTATTTTATTTCTTTGACGCTATGGAAAATAAAATTATTTTATAAATTTCATTTTAGAATGGTTTATTGCTAGTATATAAAAATACAATTGGTATTTCTATATTGATCTTGCACCCTGCAACCTTAGTGGACTCATTTATTAGTTCTAATTCTTTTTTAGTGGATTCCATGGGATTTTCAATATACAAGATCATTTCATCTGTAGAGATAGTTTTACTTCTTTTCCAATTTGGATGCCTTTTGTTTCCTTTTACTTCCTAAGTAACCTGACTAGAACCTCTAGTACAATGTTTAATAGAAGTGGTAAGAGTAGCCATCCTTGTCTTGCCGTCCTGATCTTAGGGGCAAAACATTCAGTCTTTCACAATTAGGTATAATGTGATACTTTCATCGCTACTTTATCAGGGAAATTTCCTTCTATTTTTAGTTTTTTGAGAGTTTTTTTAATCATGAAAAGATGTTGAATATTGTCAGATGCTTTCTTTGTATTTATTGAGATGATCATGTGGTTTTTGTCTTTCATCTTTTTGATGAGGTGTATTACAGTAGTTGTTTTTTTGTAAGTTAAACCAACCTTGTATTCCTAAGATATATCCAAACATGGTCATGGTGTATATTCCTTTTTATATGTGACAGGATGTGGTTTGCTAGCATTTTGTTAAGGACATTCTTTTTGACAATTCCCAATTAAATTCAGGAATCTTTGCAAGGGTAGTTTTTAAGGCCAGTCTTTGAGGTTTGTTCTGACTCTAGGAGGGCTCTTCTTAGGTGTCTCCTTCCCTGGTTCTCTCTGGTAAACTAGCTGGCATATGGTTTTTGTAGGGCTACCAGCTTCCTCTTATTTGCTTACCACCAAAATCTCCATTATTGTCAAGAGCACCCTTAGGCTTGAATTTTCCCAGTCTCCAGTTCAAATAAAGTCAATTCCTTTGTGGAGAGCTTGGAATCTCTCTGTTGTTACAGCCAGCCACTAGACAAAATCTCTGTGCCACTGCTCTGGAGCTGGGGACTGGCCCCACAGCGCTGCTTTACAAGCAGGACACTGGGTGGGGCAGTAGCCTTTGATCTTCCCCTCTTATTTCTCCTGGTGTGGAACTTCCACCCAATGAGTGAGCTGGGGCAAGGGCTGCTGGGACCCCAAGATTCTTAGCCTGCTATGCTTAGGATAGAGCCTCTGCCCTACAAGTAAGGGATTTAAGTATTTTTTTTCTTTTTAAATAATTTTCACCAGTTATGACTGTTTTGCTGGGGAATGGGTCCACTTTTCATATCACCATTCCATAAGTGCTAGTGTGAGAATAGTCTTGAGGTTGATTCTGACCATGTCACTTTCTTCCTTGAATAATATTGCTTTCTCATTACTCTGTAAACAATGAATTGTCATTTTCCAAATATGGCGATGTGCCACCTGCTTTCCAAGGGTTGTTTTCCATTTTCCTTCATGATAATCTAGGCATAGAAAATGACTTACTATGTCTTGAAAACGCCTGTACCTTCTTAGTATTTATACCTTCAAAATGAATCTTTCTGCATTGCTCTTTCCTCCACTTCTGTCAAAGAGTTGTCAGTCTTTGAAGAAGCCCTCAAATGCCACCTTCTCCTTCATGAATCCTTTTGCAGTCTCAGGAGCAAAAGAAGTATTTCTATCATCTGCCTATATTAGCAGTTAGAAGTCCTTCCATAGCCTTTATCAAATTAAACTTTGCTTTAGAGTCATTTTATGTATACTTTTCTAATATACGATTCCATGAGCTCTTTGTAGGCAAGATTTCTTACTTTTTATTGGTACATTTCCTCAATATTTAGCACAATTCTTTGCATATAATTGTATCTCAAATTTTTGCTGAATCCAAGTGAATAAGTGTTCTGTCTCAAAGTACTATGCAGCTTTTGTGTTCCTTGAAGAATTCTAAAATATAAAACATTCGGAATTGATCATGGGGCAATTTAAATGTGCTCTCCATTAATTATTTTACTGGGCCATTAAATCACTATATTTCATTTTCTAATTAGGGGACCTAGCAAAATGAACAAAGCTGGTCTTTCAGTCTTCACTATGACTGCAACAACATCATAGGTTACAGTGTAGATTACACTGATTTACTACTAAGTAAATGGAGACTTGTGGACTAGTCAACACTGTATACTCTGCTCACTAGCCATATAAGATCATAATATTGCTTCTATTTGCAATGGTTTCACTGAGTTAAGGGGAAAATAAAATCTTTTCCTCCTAGGAGCTTTAACAGATCATATTTACTTTTATTTTGATTAAAAATAACACATATAAAAAAGTAAAATTTCCAAGGAATGAGTAGCATTAATAACCACTGATTTGCATTGATTTGATAATTTAGGAGTATGAAATGTGGTTTGAGAACTGTTATGAGCATTCATAGTCATTTAGAGATTTTTCCAGAGCTATTTGGAAATGTGAAATTGAAAACAGATGAGATTTGGACCTGATGGTAAACAGCCCTTAGATTTTCCAGGAGACAGCATAGTATCCATTTTCTTCTTCAGTACAAACCATAATGGACAATTGAGGATCATTTTCACACAATCTTATAGACTTGTTTTCTGATGTGTGCATTTTGTTTCTACGGTAAGGCATGATTCATTTCAAATTTATGTTATACTTTGTGATTGGTTGTAAAAACTTGTTTCATATTGATTTTTTACGTTTACTAGGATATGTTGACAAAGAATTATGACAGGGAGTTTAAGTACATACATACACACACACGTACCCACAAACACAGATAAGAAAACACATAGTAAGAAGAACCGTTATTCTAAAGTCATTTTCCAATTTCAACCTAAATCTGTGCTTGAACAAATTCATCAAATAAGATAGATATTTCTTTAAGATTGGATTACATATTTTTTTCTAATTTGATGTCTTATGATGAATATTTCGCTCTTACAGTCCCAGGATTGCCTTTCTAAAATTGGTGGTTTTTATTAGTGACATCTAATTGATTTTTTTGTGTGTTTGTAAGGAAGATTGGCCCTGAGCTAACATTTGTTGCCAGTCTTCATCTTTTTGCTTGAGGAAGATTGTCGTTGAGCTAACATTTGTGCCAAGCTTCCTCTATTTTATGTGGGATGCCAGCACAGTGTGGCTTGACAAGTGGCGCTAGGTCTGTGCCTGGGATCTGAACCTGTGAACCCCGGACCACAGGGAAGAGGAAGTGTGTGAACTCAACCACTATGCTACTGGGCTGGCTCCTAATTGAGTTTTAAAAATGGTTAAAATTATGTCTTTATGAATCAATTAGGTGAAATTGCTCACAACACATGCTATGTACGTAATCCATAAATACAAGGCAACAAGATTTGTGGGCCCAGCGAAAGCTCAGATTTCAATTTAAAACAATTAATAGTTTATGTTCTAAAGGAATTTCTAAATATCTTTAGCATAATTGACAAATACTAATAAATTCTGTTGTTTATTTTTGTATTTGTATGTATTTATCTACTTATTTTTTACAAGAGAACTAGAAGTGACGCATCATTGGTGGAGTTATTCCTCTTTGAACCCCTAGCATCTAGTATCAGGGGAATTTTGCTTGTTGCCTCTATTATCTCCTAATTTCCCAGATTTGTTTGACTGAACTTCCTGGCTAGATGCTACTGTTCTTTCTGTTTTATTTTTGTTCTCTGTTTTTTTTTTAAAGATTGGCACTTGAGCTAACATCTGTTGCCAATCTTTTTCTTTTTTCTTCTCCCCAAAGCTCCCCCCAGTACATAGTTGTATATTCTAGTTGTAGGTCCTTCTGGTTATGCTATATGGGATGACACCTCAGCATTGCTTGATGAGTGGTGCCAGGTCCATGCCCAGGACCCGAACCAGTGAAACCCTGAGCTGCCAAAGCAGAGCATGAGAACCCAACCATTCAGCCACCGGGCTGGCCCCTGTTTTTCTTTTTCAGTGCTCCACTTGTGTTCTTCTTGAAGCTGAGATCTTTAAAAGCATAAACTTTGTACTTGTTCAAATATTCATTAATTCAATTAAAATTATCATCTTAGAAATCCTCAAAACCAGAAAATAAATTTTTATAACTACCTATGGTGATGGATGTTAACTAAACTTAATTGGGACAATTGTTTCACAAAATATACAAATATCAAATTATTATGTTGTATACCTGAAGCTAATATAATGTTACCTGTCAAGTATACCCCAATAAAAATCTTAAAAAGTATTTAAAAAAAAAGAAAACAGAAACCTGGACCTCAGTACAGTCCATTACTAAATAATTTTTCTTTTTTTAGTACTGTTTGTTTGCCTGGAGCTGCCTTTCAAAGTAGCTGATGTCCCTCACCCTGGAGAGGCCTGGGAAACTGCTGGAGACACTCTGGATGCTGGAAAGAGAGAGGATGATGAAGTCCAAAATTGGCTAGACTGTCATGGTAGTCGTGGAATATCCAACTAGCTAAAGAGGTGCCAGAAGAAAAGACGGCAAATAACCAGCACCTTTCCTTATCTTCCACAGTGAGCTTCCCTCCTTCCTCAGTGCTGAAGATGAATCTAGAGTAGATTGATCTGCGCTCAGCTGCCTGCTTATTAGAAGTTAACGTGCATGTTCTTGGGTGAGAATATGGGTGTTAAGCATTTAAAGAAGAGTTTCAATAGTCCCTTTCTTGATTGTTTGCTTAGCAACAGATGAATTGGACAGAAATCTCTGAGTACACACACAGAAAGAGAGAGAGAGAGACAAAAACATCTGTTTTATTTCCTCTCTAGCCTTATTCAGAAAACCATAAGAAGACCATGTTTTTCTCAGCCCTCACTCTGTCCAAAGAACCAGGCTTCAGCTTATCTGCTGAAGAGTCTAGTACTTAATCACATTTAATCAACCAATCAATTAATCAAATGTGTATTGAGTGCTCACTAAATGCAGGGAGTTTTTGATACAACTTCTGGGTTGAGTATTAAATTTCCATTTATAAGCTTTCTTCTTCTTCTCATATCTTGTATTTATTATTCAAAACTTTATACTATAAGTTATCCCTATTGCAACTTTCTTGACTTTTCTTTTCCATCTCTGACCTACCTGCTTCTAATTTTCTTCTTTCTCATTTTCTTTCCATAAATCCATCTTTCAAAGCTTTTTCAAGCAGCAAAGTAGAATTAGGAATCCTAGAGGTCATTTCAAAGTTATTTTTGTGATTATCACATCACTATTATTTTTACTATAGTTTTTTGAGCTCATGCTAGGTACCAGGCACTCTAAAAAATGCTCTAAATATATTAGCTCATATAATCTCCATAAGAAAAAATTATCATCAAAGCAGTTATTGTTATTTTACCATTAATCAGTCACATAAATATTATTTCTCTGCATCTTTATTTATTCATCAATTTAGTAAACAAATAGTTTGTGTGTCCATTTTGTACCATGCAAAGTATAAATTATTGTTATTAAGCAGTGA
This sequence comes from Equus quagga, assembly GCF_021613505.1. Taxonomy (NCBI): domain Eukaryota; kingdom Metazoa; phylum Chordata; class Mammalia; order Perissodactyla; family Equidae; genus Equus; species Equus quagga. The sequence goes on from NC_060276.1 coordinate 95,170,892, forward strand.
TTAGCCTCATGGTCTTTTTCTTAATAAGGACAACAAATAAGCAAAAAACCAATTTATAATAGCAGGTAACAAGTGCAGTGGTAGAGATATCCTTGGCATCTCATAAGATAAAGATAGGGATGTCAGGAGAATGTTTTGAAGAAGGTAATATGTATTCTTTCTTGCAAGAGGAGTTAACCAGATAGACAAGGCTGGTATGGATGTGGCCATGGGGAGAGTATCCCACGTGAATGGAAAAGAATGTGAAAGGTCGCAGAGACATAAAACATGATATTTTCAGGAAATTCAATGAAAGGAAGTTTGGAAAGAACAGAAAGTACCAGATCTTGAGAGCTGGCTAACAGCAGAGTTTCTTCCCCTCCCCCCAGCTTTATTAAGGTATAATCGACAAAAAACGCCATATAAATTTAAGCTGTATGATGCGATGATTTGATATACATATATATAGTGAAGTGATTACCAGAGTAAGGTTAATGAGTTTCTGAAGTCATACAGCCTTGGTTCAAATCCAAGTTCTACCCATCGTTACCTGTTATTTAATCTTTTTGTGTCTGAGATTTATATCTGTATAACTGAGATCATTATAATACTTTCTTATAAAATTCTGTTAAGGATGAAATTAGTTAATAGCTGCGAAGATTTTACAATAGCCTCTATCGTGTAACAAATGCTGTACGAGCGTTGGTTGCCCTTGTGCTCTGCTGAAGAGACTGAAGGGACAGAGATATGCTTAGATTTTTATTTTAACAGGATCATGGTGGAAGAACTGAGAAGAATGAAGAGTGGGATGCATAACTGCCCTCAGTGAGACCAGACCAGTATAGTATGTGGGTTATAAATGTTGCAGCAATCAACCAGGATGGTAGATGTGTAGATGGGAAGAAGACGTGTATAGTTGGGTCTGACTAAAGACTTTCATTATATAGGGAAAGAAAATCTGTTCTGAAAAACAGGCTGTATTGTGTTTCTGCTTATAGAAATAAGAAAAAAGAGTAGAAACAGGTTTTTCATCTGAACATCTTGATTTTAGCTGCCTATGGTACATAATAATAGAGATTTCTGGTAAGTAGTTGAAAATGTATGTCTGGTGCTTAAGGGCTAAATCTAATTAGGACATTTAGAAATGGAACAGAATCATCATGAGAAAAAATTTGGTAAACTTTTTTTGAAGTATAGTTTACAGAAAAAAGCATGAATCATAAGTATGCAGCTCAATGAATTTTCACAAAATGAAATACCCATCTCATCACTCTATTTTAATCTGTGGATAACTCAATTGAATACATGAATAGTCTGGGAGTACAAGAAACACAGACCATAAACTAAATGAACTTCAAAATAATTGGAGTTCTTTACTTGTATTTATAAAACATTGGCAAAGATATATGGAGTTTAGAGAAACCTTTATTAAAACACCATTTTCTTTCCCTTACATATCCTTTTCACCCATATAATTTCTCAGCTTATCTCTTCCAAACTCCTCAAGAGTTTGAGAAGTTTGGGTTGAAGAGTTTGAGAACCCCAGCTCTCTCTAATGATACCAATGTATACAGTGCCCATAGAGCCATGCTGTATAACTTGTTAAATTTATGTATCATGTGTCCCCAGAGTTGGCTCCTACATTTTCTTTAAAAAGTTTTATAGCTTTACATTTTACATTTAAATCTACATTACATTTGAATTTATTTTTGTATAAGATGTGAAGTTTAGGTCAAAATTCATTTTTTCCCTAATGGGTGTTCAATTACTCT